>NW_027521362.1:0-91620 GCF_052094955.1 Ictidomys tridecemlineatus
GAACCGGTTTCACCTAGAAGAACGAAATTTGGCGAGTCAAGTGGGATTGGTGTACTGATCATTACCTTAAAGTTTCATCAAGATTGGGTGAAAAAGTGTGTTCTGAGATTTCAGGCAACTCGTAGTTTTTTGGAAGCTTGGCAGGCCCTTTCCATGAAAGTGATTCTCGCCAGTCTCTGCTTAGGGCTACATCAACAGCAAACAAACCATAGAGATAGAACTTGAAACTGCTTTATTGTGTCAAGTTTCAAAAGCTAGCACAAACCGTGTTTGATTTAGAGTTCCAAATACATGTATCCCTATAGGAGAAAACAGAGTGAAACCTCAAAATGAAACCGGTTACTGCCAACGAATGGTTTAACCTAGAAGAACGAGATTTGGTGAGCCAAGTGGGATTGGTGTACTGATCATTACCTGAAAGTTTCATCAGGATTGGGTGAAAAAGTGTGTGCTGAGATTTCAGGCAACTCGTAGTTTTTTGGAAGCTTGGCAGGCCCTTTCCATGAAAGTGATTCTCGCCAGTCTCTGCTTAGGGCTACATCAACAGCAAACAAACCATAGAGATAGAACTTGAAACTGCTTTATGGTGCAAAGTTTCAAAGAGCTAGCACAAACCGTGTTTGATTTAGAGTTCCAAATACATGTATCCCTATAGGAGAAAACAGAGTGAAACCTCAAAATGAAACCGGTTACTGCCAACGAACGGTTTCACCTAGAAGAACGAGATTTGGCGAGCCACGTGGGATTGGTGTACTGATCACTACCTGAAAGTTTCATCAAGATTGGGTGAAAAAGTGTGTGCTGAGATTTCAGGCAACTCATAATTTTTTGGAAGCTTGGCAGGCCCTTTCCATGAAAGTGATTCTCGCCAGTCTCTGCCTAGGGCTACATCAACAGCAAACAAACCATAGAGATAGAACTTGAAACTGCTTTATTGTGTCAAGTTTCAAAGAGCTAGCACAAACCGTGTTTGATTTAGAGTTCCAAGTACATGTATCCCTATAGGAGAAAACAGAGTGAAACCTCAAAATGAAACCGGTTACTGCCAACGAACGTTTCCACCTAGAAGAACGAAATTTGGCGAGCCAAGTGGGATTGGTGTACTGATCATTACCTGAAAGTTTCATAAAGATTCGGTGAAAAAGTGTGTGCTGAAATTTCAGGAAACTCGTAGTTTTTTGGAAGCTTGGCAGGCCCTTTCCATGAAAGTGATTCTCGCCAGTCTCTGCTTAGGGCTACATCAACAGCAAACAAACCATATAGATAGAACTTGAAACTGCTTTATGGTGTCAAGTTTCAAAAAGCTAGCACAAACCGTGTTTGATTTAGAGTTCCAAGTACATGTATCCCTATAGGAGAAAACAGAGTGAAACCTCAAAATGAAACCGGTTACTGCCAACGAATGGTTCCACCTAGAAGAACGAAATTTGGCGAGCCAAGTGGGATTGGTGTACTGATCATTACCTGAAGGTTTCATAAAGATTGGGTGAAAAAGTGTGTGGTGAGATTTCAGGCAACTGATAGTTTTTTGGAAGCTTGGCAGGCCCTTTCCATGAAAGTGATTCTCGCCAGTCTCTGCTTAGGGCTACATCAACAGCAAACAAACCATACAGATAGAACTTGAAACTGCTTTATGGTGTCAAGTTTCAAAGACCTAGCACAAACCGTGTTTGATTTAGAGTTCCAAATACATGTATCCCTATAGGAGAAAACAGAGTGAAACCTCAAAATGAAACCGGTTACTGCCAACGAACGGTTTCACCTAGAAGAACGAGATTTGGCGAGCCACGTGGGATTGGTGTACTGATCACTACCTGAAAGTTTCATCAAGATTGGGTGAAAAAGTGTGTGCTGAGATTTCAGGCAACTCGTAATTTTTTGGAAGCTTGGCAGGCCCTTTCCATGAAAGTGATTCTCGCCAGTCTCTGCCTAGGGCTACATCAACAGCAAACAAACCATAGAGATAGAACTTGAAACTGCTTTATTGTGTCAAGTTTCAAAGAGCTAGCACAAACCGTGTTTGATTTAGAGTTCCAAGTACATGTATCCCTATAGGAGAAAACAGAGTGAAACCTCAAAATGAAACCGGTTACTGCCAACGAACGGTTCCACCTAGAAGAACGAAATTTGGCGAGCCAAGTGGGATTGGTGTACTGATCATTACCTGAAAGTTTCATAAAGATTCGGTGAAAAAGTGTGTGCTGAGATTTCAGGCAACTCGTAGTTTTTTGGAAGCTTGGCAGGCCCTTTCCATGAAAGTGATTCTCGCCAGTCTCTGCTTGGGCTACATCAACAGCAAACAAACCATAGAGATAGAACTTGAAACTGCTTTATGGTGTCAAGTTTCAAAGAGCTAGCACAAACCGTGTTTGATTTAGAGTTCCAAATACATGTATCCCTATAGGAGAAAACAGAGTGAAACCTCAAAATGAAACCGGTTACTGCCAACGAACGGTTTCACCAAGAAGAACGAAATTTGGCGAGCCAAGTGAGATTGGTGTACTGATCATTACCTGAAAGTTTCATCAAGATTGGGTGAAAAAGTGTGTGCTGAGATTTCAGGCAACTCGTAGTTCTTTGGAAGCTTGGCAGGCCCTTTCCATGAAAGTGATTCTCGCCAGTCTCTGCTTAGGGCTACATCAACAGCAAACAAACCATAGAGATAGAACTTGAAACTGCTTTATGGTGTCAAGTTTCAAAGAGCTAGCACAAACCGTGTTTGATTTAGAGTTCCAAATACATGTATCCCTATAGGAGAAAACAGAGTGAAACCTCAAAATGAAACCGGTTACTGCCAACGAACGGTTTCACCTAGAAGAACGAAATTTGGCGAGCCAAGTGGGATTGGTGTACTGATCATTACCTGAAAGTTTCATCAAGATTGGGTGAAAAAGTGTGTGCTGAGATTTCAGGCAACTCGTAGTTTTTTGGTAGCCTGGCAGGCCCTTTCCATGAAAGTGATTCTCGCCAGAATCTGCTTAGGGCTACATCAACAGCAAACAAACCATAGAGATAGAACTTGAAACTGCTTTATTGTGTCAAGTTTCAAAGAGCTAGCACAAACCGTGTTTGATTTAGAGTTCCAAATACATGTATCCCTATAGGAGAAAACAGAGTGAAACCTCAAAATGAAACCGGTTACTGCCAATGAACGGTTTAACCTAGAAGAACGAAATTTGCCGAGCCAAGTGGGATTGGTGTACTGATCATTACCTGAAAGTTTCATCAAGATTGGGTGAAAAAGTGTGTGCTGAGATTTCAGGCAACTCGTAGTTTTTTGGAAGCTTGGCAGGCCCTTTCCATGAAAGTGATTCTCGCCAGTCTCTGCTTAGGGCTACATCAACAGCAAACAAACCATAGAGATAGAACTGGAAACTGCTTTATTGTGTCAAGTTTCAAAGAGCTAGCAAAAACCGTGTTTGATTTAGCGTTCCAAATACATGTATCCTTATAGGAGAAAACAGAGTGAAACCTCAAAATAAAACCGGTTACTGCCAACGAACGGTTTCACCTAGAAGAACGAAATTTGGAGAGCCAAGTGGGATTGGTGTACTGATCCTTACCTGAAAGTTTCATCAAGATTGGGTGAAAAAGTGTGTGCTGAGATTTCAGGCAACTCGTAGTTTTTTGGAAGCTTGGCAGGCCCTTTCCATGAAAGTGATTCTCGACAGTCTCTGCTTAGGGCTACATCAACAGCAAACAATCCATAGAGATAGAACTTGAAACTGCTTTATTGTGTCAAGTTTCAAAGAGCTATCACAAACCGTGTTTGATTTAGAGTTCCAAATACATGTATCCCTATAGGAGAAAACAGAGTTCAACCTCAAAATGAAACCGGTTACTGCCAACGAAAGGTTTCACTTAGAAGAACGAAATTTGGCGAGCCAAGTGGGATTGGTGTACTGATCATTACCTGAAAGTTTCATCAAGATTGGGTGAAAAAGTGTGTGCTGAGATTTCAGGCAACTCGTAGTGTTTTGGAAGCTTGGCAGGCCCTTTCCATGAAAGTGATTCTCGCCAATCTCTGCTTAGGGCTACATCAACAGC
Source organism: Ictidomys tridecemlineatus (assembly GCF_052094955.1). Classification (NCBI taxonomy): domain Eukaryota; kingdom Metazoa; phylum Chordata; class Mammalia; order Rodentia; family Sciuridae; genus Ictidomys; species Ictidomys tridecemlineatus. The sequence goes on from NW_027521362.1 coordinate 4,048, forward strand.
AAACAAACCATAGAGATAGAACTTGAAACTGCTTTATTGTGTCAAGTTTCAAAGAGCTAGCACAAACCGTGTTTGATTTAGAGTTCCAAATACATGTATCCCTATAGGAGAAAACAGAGTGAAACCTCAAAATGAAACCGGTTACTGCCAACGAACGGTTTCACCTAGAAGAACGAAATTTGGCAAGCCAAGTGGGATTGGTGTACTGATCATTACCTGAAAGTTTCATCAAGATTGGGTGAAAAAGTGTGTGCTGAAATTTCAGGCAACTCGTAGTTTTTTGGAAGCTTGGCAGGCCCTTTCCATGAAAGTGATTCTTGCCAGTCTCTGCTTAGGGCTACATCAACAGCAAACAAACCATAGAGATAGAACTTGAAACTGCTTTATGGTGTCAAGTTTCAAAGAGCTAGCACAAACCGTGTTTGATTTAGAGTTCCAAATACATGTATCCCTATAGGAGAAAACAGAGTGAAACCTCAAAATGGAACCGGTTACTGCCAAGGAACGGTTTCACCTAGAAGAACGAAATTTGGCGAGCCAAGTGGGATTGGTGTACTGATCATTACCTGAACGTTTCATCAAGATTGGGTGAAAAAGTGTGTGCTGAGATTTCAGGCAACTCGTAGTTTTTTGGAAGCTTGGCAGGCCCTTTCCATGAAAGTGATTCTTGCCAGTCTCTGCTTAGGGCTACATCAACAGCAAACAAACCATAGAGATAGAACTTGAAACTGCTTTATGGTGTCAAGTTTCAAAGAGCTAGCACAAACCGTGTTTGATTTAGAGTTCCAAATACATGTATCCCTATAGGAGAAAACAGAGTGAAACCTCAAAATGAAACCGGTTACTGCCAACGAACGGTTTCACCTAGAAGAACGAGATTTGGCGAGCCAAGTGGGATTGGTGTACTGATCATTACCTGAAAGTTTCATCAAGATTGGGTGAAAAAGTGTGTGCTGAGATTTCAGGCAACTCGTAGTTTTTTGGAAGCTTGGCAGGCCCTTTCCATGAAAGTGATTCTCGCCAGTCTCTGCTTAGGGCTACATCAACAGCAAACAAACCATAGAGATAGAACTTGAAACTGCTTTATTGTGTCAAGTTTCAAAGAGCTAGCACAAACCGTGTTTGATTTAGCGTTCCAAATACATGTATCCCTATAGGAGAAAACAGAGTGAAACCTCAAAATGAAACCGGTTACTGCCAACGAACGGTTTCACCTAGAAGAACGAAATTTGGCGAGCCAAGTGGGATTGGTGTACTGATCATTACCACAAAGTTTCATCAAGATTGGGTGAAAATGTGTGTGCTGAGATTTCAGGCAACTCGTAGTTTTTTGGAAGCTTGGCAGGCCCTTTCCATGAAAGTGATTCTCGCCAGTCTCGGCTTAGGGCTACATCAACAGCAAACAAACCATAGAGATAGAACTTGAAACTGCTTTATTGTGTCACGTTTCAAAGAGGTAGCACAAACCGTGTTTGATTTAGAGTTCCAAATTCATGTATCCCTATAGGAGAAAACAGAGTGACACCTCAAAATGAAACCGGTTACTGCCAACGAGCGGTTTCACCTAGAAGAACGAAATTTGGCGAGCCAAGTGGGATTGGTGTACTGATCATTACCTGAAAGTTTAATCATGATTGGGTGAAAAAGTGTGTGCTAAGATTTCAGGCAACTCGTAGTTTTTTGGAAGCTTGGCAGGCCCTTTCCATGAAAGTGATTCTCGCCAGTCTCTGCTTAGGGCTACATCAACAGCAAACAAGCCATAGAGATAGAACTTGAAACTGCTTTATGGTGTCAAGTTTCAAACAGCTAGCACAAACCGTGTTTGATTTAGAGTTCCAAATCCATGTATCCCTATAGGAGAAAACAGAGTGAAACCTCAAAATGAAACCGTTTACTGCCAACGAACGGTTTCACCTAGAAGAACGAGATTTGGCGAGCCAAGTGGGATTGGTGTACTGATCATTACCTGAAAGTTTCATCAAGATTGGGTGAAAAAGTGTGTGCTGAGATTTCAGGCAACTCGTAGTTTTTTGGAAGCTTGGCAGGCCCTTTCCATGAAAGTGATTCTCGCCAGTCTCTGCTTAGGGCTACATCAACAGCAAACAAACCATAGAGATAGAACTTGAAACTGCTTTATGGTGTCAAGTTTCAAAGTGCTAGCACAAACCGTGTTTGATTTAGCGTTCCAAATACATGTATAACTATAGGAAAAAACAGAGTGAAACCTCAAAATGAAACCGGTTACTGCCAACGAACGGTTTCACCTAGAAGAACGAAATTTGGCGAGCCAAGTGGGATTGGTGTACTGATCATTACCAGAAAGTTTCATCAAGATTGGGTGAAAATGTGTGTGCTGAGATTTCAGGCAACTCGTAGTTTTTTGGAAGCTTGGCAGGCCCTTTCCATGAAAGTGATTCTCGCCAGTCTCGGCTTAGGGCTACATCAACAGCAAACAAACCATAGAGATAGAACTTGAAACTGCTTTATTGTGTCACATTTCAAAGAGCTAGCACAAACCGTGTTTGATTTAGAGTTCCAAATACATGTATCCCTATAGGAGAAAACAGAGTGAAACCTCAAAATGAAACCGGTTACTGCCAACGAGCGGTTTCACCTAGAAGAACGAAATTTGGCGAGCCAAGTGGGATTGGTGTACTGATCATTACCTGAAAGTTTCATCATGATTGGGTGAAAAAGTGTGTGCTGAGATTTCAGGCAACTCGTAGTTTTTTGGAAGCTTGGCAGGCCCTTTCCATGAAAATGATTCTCGCCAGTCTCTGCTTAGGGCTACATCAACAGCAAACAAACCATAGAGATAGAACTTGAAACTGCTTTATTGTGCCAAGTTTCAAAGAGCTAGCACAAACCGTGTTTGATTTAGAGTTCCAAATACATGTATCCCTATAGGAGAAACCAGAGTGAAACCTCAAAATGAAACCGGTTACTGCCAACGAACGGTTTCACCTAGAAGAACGAAATTTGGCGAGCCAAGTGGGATTGGTGTACTGATCATTACCTGAAAGTTTCATCAAGACTGGGTGAAAAAGTGTGTGCTGAGATTTCAGGCAACTCGTAGTTTTTTGGAAACTTGGCAGGCCCTTTCCATGAAAGTGATTCTCGCCAGTCTCTGTTAGGGCTACATCAACAGCAATCAAACCATAGAGATAGAACTTGAAACTGCTTTATTGTGTCAAGTTTCAAAGAGCTAGCACAAACCATGTTTGATTTAGAGTTCCAAATACATGTATCCCTATAGGAGAAAACAGAGTGAAACCTAAAAATGAAACCGGTTACTGCCAACGAACGGTTTCAACTAGAAGAACGAAATTTGGCGAGCCAAATGGGATTGGTGTACTGATCATTACCTGAAAGTTTCATCAAGATTGGGTGAAAAAGTGTGTGCTGACATTTCAGGCAACTCGTAGTTTTTTGGAAGCTTGGCAGGCCCTTTCCATGAAAGTGATTCTCGCCAGTCTCTGCTTAGGGCTACATCAACAGCAAACAAACCATAGAGATAGAACTTGAAACTGCTTTATTGTGTCAAGTTTCAAAGAGCTAGCACAAACCGTGTTTGATTTAGAGTTTCAAATACATGTATCCCTATAGGAGAAACCAGAGTGAAACCTCAAAATGAAACCGGTTACTGCCAACGAACGGATTCACCTAGAAGAACGAAATTTGGGGAGCCAAGTGGGATTGGTGTACTGATCATTACCTGAAAGTTTCATCAAGATTGGGTGAAAAAGTGTGTGCTGAGATTTCAGGCAACTAGTAGTTTTTTGGAAGCTTGGCAGGCCCTTTCCATGAAAGTGATTCTCGCCAGTCTCTGCTTAGGGCTACATCAACAGCAAACAAACCATAGAGATAGAACTTGAAACTTCTTTATCGTGTCAAGTTTCAAAGAGCTAGCACAAACCGTGTTTGATTTAGCGTTCCAAATACATGTATCCCTGTAGGAGAAAACAGAGTGAAACCTCAAAATGAAACCGGTTACTGCCAACGAACGGTTTCACCTAGAAGAACGAGATTTGTCGAGCCAAGTGGGATTGGTGTACTGATCATTACCTGAAAGTTTCATCAAGATTGGGTGAAAAAGTGTGTGCTGAGATTTCAGGCAACTCGTAGTTTTTTGGAAGCTTGGCAGGCCCTTTCCATGAAAGTGATTCTCGCCAGTCTCTGCTTAGGGCTACATCAACAGCAAACAAACCATAGAGATAGAACTTGAAACTGCTTTATGGTGTCAAGTTTCAAAGAGCTAGCACAAACCGTGTTTGATTTAGCGTTCCAAATACATGTATCCCTATAGGAGAAAACAGAGTGAAACCTCAAAATGAAACCGGTTACTGCCAACGAACGGTTTCACCTAGAAGAACGAAATTTGGCGAGCCAAGTGGGATTGGTGTACTGATCATTACCAGAAAGTTTCATCAAGATTGGGTGAAAATGTGTGTGCTGAGATTTCAGGCAACTCGTAGTTTTTTGGAAGCTTGGCAGGCCCTTTCCATGAAAGTGATTCTCGCCAGTCTCTGCTTAGGGCTACATCAACAGCAAACAAACCATAGAGATAGAACTTGAAACTGCTTTATTGTGCCAAGTTTCAAAGAGCTAGCACAAACCGTGTTTGATTTAGAGTTCCAAATACATGTATCCCTATAGTAGAAACCAGAGTGAAACCTCAAAATGAAACCGGTTACTGCCAACGAACGGTTTCACCTAGAAGAACGAAATTTGGCGAGCCAAGTGGGATTGGTGTACTGATCATTACCTGAAAGTTTCATCAAGATTGGGTGAAAAAGTGTGTGCTGAGATTTCAGGCAACTCGTAGTTTTTTGGAAACTTGGCAGGCCCTTTCCATGAAAGTGATTCTCGCCAGTCTCTGCTTAGGGCTGCATCAACAGCAAACAAACCATAGAGATAGAACTTGAAACTGCTTTATTGTGTCAAGTTTCAAAGAGCTAGCAAAAACCATGTTTGATTTAGAGTTCCAAATACATGTATCCCTATAGGAGAAAACAGAGTGAAACCTCAAAATGAAACCGGTTACTGCCAACGAACGGTTTCACCTAGAAGAACGAAATTTGGCGAGCCAAATGGGATTGGTGTACTGATCATTACCTGAAAGTTTCATCAAGATTGGGTGAAAAAGTGTGTGCTGACATTTCAGGCAACTCGTAGTTTTTTGGAAGCTTGGCAGGCCCTTTCCATGAAAGTGATTCTCGCCAGTCTCTGCTTAGGGCTGCATCAACAGCAAACAAACCATAGAGATAGAACTTGAAACTGCTTTATTGTGTCAAGTTTCAAAGAGCTAGCACAAACCGTGTTTGATTTAGAGTTTCAAATACAAGTATCCCTATAGGAGAAAACAGAGTGAAACCTCAAAATGAAACCGGTTACTGCCAACGAACGGATTCACCTAGAAGAACGAAATTTGAGGAGCCAAGTGGGATTGGTGTACTGATAATTACCTGAAAGTTTCATCAAGATTGGGTGAAAAAGTGTGTGCTGAGATTTCAGGCAACTCGTAGTTTTCTGGAAGCTTGGCAGGCCCTTTCCATGAAAGTGATTCTCGCCAGTCTCTGCTTAGGGCTACATCAACAGCAAACAAACCATAGAGATAGAACTTGAAACTGCTTTATTGTGTCAAGTTTCAAAGAGCTAGCACAAACCGTGTTTGATTTAGCGTTCCAAATACATGTATCCCTATAGGAGAAAACAGAGTGAAACCTCAAAATGAAACCGGTTACTGCCAACGAACGGATTCACCTAGAAGAACGAAATTTGAGGAGCCAAGTGGGATTGGTGTACTGATAATTACCTGAAAGTTTCATCAAGATTGGGTGAAAAAGTGTGTGCTGAGATTTCAGGCAACTCGTAGTTTTCTGGAAGCTTGGCAGGCCCTTTCCATGAAAGTGATTCTCGCCAGTCTCTGCTTAGGGCTACATCAACAGCAAACAAACCATAGAGATAGAACTTGAAACTGCTTTATTGTGCCAAGTTTCAAAGAGCTAGCACAAACCGTGTTTGATTTAGAGTTCCAAATACATGTATCCCTATAGGAGAAACCAGAGTGAAACCTCAAAATGAAACCGGTTACTGCCAACGAACGGTTTCACCTAGAAGAACGAAATTTGGCGAGCCAAGTGGGATTGGTGTACTGATCATTACCTGAAAGTTTCATCAAGATTGGGTGAAAAAGTGTGTGCTGAGATTTCAGGCAACTCGTAGTTTTTTGGAAACTTGGCAGGCCCTTTCCATGAAAGTGATTCTCGCCAGTCTCTGCTTAGGGCTACATCAACAGCAAACAAACCATAGAGATAGAACTTGAAACTGCTTTATTGTGTCAAGTTTCAAAGAGCTAGCACAAACCGTGTTTGATTTAGAGTTCCAAATACATGTATCCCTATAGGAGAAAACAGAGTGAAACCTCAAAATGAAACCGGTTACTGCCAACGAACGGTTTCACCTAGAAGAACGAAATTTGGCGAGCCAAGTGGGATTGGTGTACTGATCATTACCTGAAAGTTTCATCAAGATTGGGTGAAAAAGTGTGTGCTCACATTTCAGGCAACTCGTAGTTTTTTGGAAGCTTGGCAGGCCCTTTCCATGAAAGTGATTCTCGCCAGTCTCTGCTTAGGGCTACATCAACAGCAAACAAACCATAGAGATAGAACTTGAAACTGCTTTATGGTGTCAAGTTTCAAAGAGCTAGCACAAACCGTGTTTGATTTAGAGTTCCAAATACATGTATCCCTATAGGAGAAAACAGAGTGAAACCTCAAAATGAAACCGGTTACTGCCAACGAACGGTTTCACCTAGAAGAACGAAATGTGGCGAGCCAAGTGGGATTGGTGTACTGATCATTACCAGAAAGTTTCATCAAGATTGGCTGAAAATGTGTGTGCTGAGATTTCAGGCAACTCGTAGTTTTTTGGAAGCTTGGCAGGCCCTTTCCATGAAAGTGATTCTCGCCAGTCTCTGCTTAGGGCTACATCAACAGCAAACAAACCATAGAGATAGAACTTGAAACTGCTTTATTGTGTCAAGTTTCAAAGAGCTAGCACAAACCGTGTTTGATTTTGAGTTCCAAATACATGTATCCCTATAGGAGAAAACAGAGTGAAACCTCAAAATGGAACCGGTTACTGCCAACGAACGGTTTCACCTAGAAGAACGAAATTTGGCGAGCCAAGTGGGATTGGTGTACTGATCATTACCTGAAAGTTTCATCAAGATTGGGTTAAAAAGTGTGTGCTGAGATTGCTGGCAACTCGTAGTTTTTTGGAAGCTTGGCAGGCCCTTTCCATGAAAGTGATTCTCGCCAGTCTCTGCTTAGGGCTACATCAACAGCAAACAAACCATAGAGATAGAACTTGAAACTGCTTTATGGTGTCAAGTTTCAAAGAGCTAGCACAAACCGTGTTTGATTTAGAGTTCCAAATACATGTATCCCTACAGGAGAAAACAGAGTGAAACCTCAAAATGAAACCGGTTACTGCCAACGAGCGGTTTCACCTAGAAGAACGAAATTTGGCGAGCCAAGTGGGATTGGTGTACTGATCATTACCTGAAAGTTTCATCAAGATTGGGTGAAAAAGTGTGTGCTGAGATTTCAGGCAACTCGTAGTTTTTTGGAAGCTTGGCACGCCCTTTCCATGAAAGTGATTCTCGCCAGTCTCTGCTTAGGGCTACATCAACAGCAAACAAACCATAGAGACAGAACTTGAAACTGCTTTATTGTGTCAAGTTTCAAAGAGCTAGCAAAAACCGTGTTTCATTTAGCGTTCCAAATACATGTATCCCTATAGGAGAAAACAGAGTGAAACCTCAAAATGAAACAGCTTACAGCCAACGAACGGTTTCACCTAGAAGAACGAAATTTGGCGAGCCAAGTGGGATTGGTGTACTGATCATTACCTGAAAGTTTCATCAAGATTGGGTGAAAAAGTGTGTGCTGAGATTTCCGGGAACTCGTAGTTTTTTGGAAGCTTGGCAGGCCCTTTCCATGAAAGTGATTCTCGCCAGTCTCTGCTTAGGGCTACATCAACAGCAGACATCCATAGAGATAGAACTTGAAACTGCTTTATTGTGTCAAGTTTCAAAGAGCTAGCACAAACCGTGTTTGATTTAGAGTTCCAAATACATGTATCCCTATAGGAGAAAACAGAGTGAAACCTCAAAATGAAACCGGTTACTGCCAACGAACGGTTTCACCTAGAAGAACGAAATTTGGCGAGCCAAATGGGATTGGTGTACTGATCATTACCTGAAAGTTTCATCAAGATTGGGTGAAAAAGTGTGTGCTGACATTTCAGGCAACTCGTAGTTTTTTGGAAGCTTGGCAGGCCCTTTCCATGAAAGTGATTCTCGCCAGTCTCTGCTTAGGGCTACATCAACAGCAAACAAACCATAGAGATAGAACTTGAAACTGCTTTATTGTGTCAAGTTTCAAAGAGCTAGCACAAACCGTGTTTGATTTAGAGTTCCAAATACATGTATCCCTATAGGAGAAAACAGAGTGAAACCTCAAAATGAAACCGGTTACTGCCAACGAACGGATTCACCTAGAAGAACGAAATTTGGGGAGCCAAGTGGGATTGGTGTACTGATCATTACCTGAAAGTTTCATCAAGATTGGGTGAAAAAGTGTGTGCTGACATTTCAGGCAACTCGTAGTTTTTTGGAAGCTTGGCAGGCCCTTTCCATGAAAGTGATTCTCGCCAGTCTCTGCTTAGGGCTACATCAACAGCAAACAAACCATAGAGATAGAACTTGAAACTGCTTTATGGTGTCAAGTTTCAAAGAGCTAGCACAAACCGTGTTTGATTTAGAGTTCCAAATACATGTATCCCTATAGGAGAAAACAGAGTGAAACCTCAAAATGAAACCGGTTACTGCCAACGAACGGATTCACCTAGAAGAACGAAATTTGGGGAGCCAAGTGGGATTGGTGTACTGATCATTACCTGAAAGTTTCATCAAGATTGGGTGAAAAAGTGTGTGCTGACATTTCAGGCAACTCGTAGTTTTTTGGAAGCTTGGCAGGCCCTTTCCATGAAAGTGATTCTCGCCTGTCTCTGCTTAGGGCTACATCAACAGCAAACAAACCATAGAGATAGAACTTGAAACTGCTTTATGGTGTCAAGTTTCAAAGAGCTAGCACAAACCGTGTTTGATTTAGAGTTCCAAATACATGTATCCCTATAGGAGAAAACAGAGTGAAACCTCAAAATGAAACCGGTTACTGCCAATGAGCGGTTTCACCTAGAAGAACGAAATTTGGCGAGCCAAGTGGGATTGGTGTACTGATCATTACCTGAAAGTTTCATCATGATTGGGTGAAAAAGTGTGTGCTGAGATTTCAGGCAACTCGTAGTTTTTTGGAAGCTTGGCAGGCCCTTTCCATGAAAGTGATTCTCGCCAGTCTCTGCTTAGGGCTACATCAACAGCAAACAAACCATAGAGATAGAACTTGAAACTGCTTTATTGTGTCAAGTTTCAAAGAGCTAGCACAAACCATGTTTGATTTAGAGTTCCAAATACATGTATCCCTATAGGAGAAAACAGAGTGAAACCTCAAAATGAAACCGGTTACTGCCAAGGAACGGTTTCACCTAGAAGATCGACATTTGGCGAGCCAAGTGGGATTGGTGTACTGATCATTACCTGAAAGTTTCATCAAGATTGGGTGAAAAAGTGTGTGCTGAGATTTCAGGCAACTCGTAGTTTTTTGGAAGCTGGCAGGCCCTTTCCATGAAAGTGATTCTCGCCAGTCTCTGCTTAGGGCTACATCAACAGCAAACAAACCATAAAGATAGAACTTGAAACTGCTTTATGGTGTCAAGTTTCAAAGAGCTAGCACAAACCGTGTTTGATTTAGAGTTCCAAATACATGTATCCCTATAGGAGAAAACAGAGTGAAACCTCAAAATGAAACCGGTTACTGCCAACGAACGGTTTCACCTAGAAGAACAAAGTTTGGTGAGCCAAGTGGGATTGGTGTACTGATCATTACCTGAAAGTTTCATCAAGATTGGTTGAAAAAGTGTGTGCTGAGATTTCAGGCAACTCGTAGTTTTTTGGAAGCTTGGCAGGCCCTTTCCATGAAAGTGATTCTCGCCAGTCTCTGCTTAGGGCTACATCAACAGTAGACAAACCATAGAGATAGAACTTGAAACTGCTTTATTGTGTCAAGTTTCAAAGAGCTAGCACAAACCGTGTTTGATTTAGAGTTCCAAATACATGTATCCCTATAGGAGAAAACAGAGTGAAACCTCAAAATGAAACCGGTTACTGCCAACGAACGGTTTCACCTAAAAGAACGAAATTTGGCGAGCCAAGTGGGATTGGTGTACTGATCATTACCTGAAAGTTTCATCAAGATAGGGTGAAAAAGTGTGTGCTGAGATTTCAGGCAACTGGTAGTTTTTTGGAAGCTTGGTAGGCCCTTTCCATGAAAGTGATTCTCGCCAGTCTCTGCATAGGGCTACATCAACAGCAAACAAACCATAGAGATAGAACTTGAAACTGCTTTATGGTGTCAAGTTTCAAAGAGCTAGCACAAACCGTGTTTGATTTAGAGTTCCAAATACATGTATCCCTATAGGAGAAAACAGAGTGAAACCTCAAAATGAAACCGGTTACTGCCAACGAACGGTTTCACCTAAAAGAACGAAATTTGGCAAGCCAAGTGGGATTGGTGTACTGATCATTACCTGAAAGTTTCATCAAGATTGGGTGAAAAAGTGTGTGCTGAGATTTCAGGCAACTCGTAGTTTTTTGGAAGCTTGGCAGGCCCTTTCCATGAATGTGATTCTCGCCAGTCTCTGCTTAGGGCTACATCAACAGCAAACAAACCATAGAGATAGAACTTGAAACTGCTTTATGGTGTCAAGTTTCAAAGAGCTAGCACAAACCGTGTTTGATTTAGAGTTCCAAATACATGTATCCCTATAGGAGAAAACAGAGTGAAACCTCAAAATGAAACCGGTTACTGCCAACGAACGGTTTCACCTAGAAGAACGAAATTTGGCGAGCCAAGTGGGATTGGTGTACTGATCATTACCTGAAAGTTTCATCAAGATTGGGTGAAAAAGTGTGTGCTGAGATTTCAGGCAACTTGTAGTGTTTTGGAAGCTTGGCAGGCCCTTTCCATGAAAGTGATTCTCGCCAGTCTCTGCTCAGGGCTACATCAACAGCAAACAAACCATAGAGATAGAACTTGAAACTGCTTTATTGTGTCAAGTTTCAAAGAGCTAGCACAAACCGTGTTTTATTTAGAGTTCTAAATACATGTATCCCTATAGGAGAAAACAGAGTGAAACCTCAAAATGAAACCGGTTACTGCCAACAAACGGTTTCACCTAGAAGAACGAAATTTGGCGAGCCGAGTGGGATTGTTGTACTGATCATTACCTGAAAGTTTCATCAAGATTGGGTGAAAAAGTGTGTGCTGAGATTTCAGGCATCTCATAGTTTTTTGGAAGCTTGGCAGGTCCTTTCCATTAAAGTGATTCTCGCCAGTCTCTGCTAAGGGCTACATCAACAGTAAACAAACCATAGAGATAGAACTTGAAACTGCTTTATTGTGTCAAGTTTCAAAGAGCTAGCACAAACCGTGTTTGATTTAGAGTTCCAAATACATGTATCCCTATAGGAGAAAACAGAGTGAAACCTCAAAATGAAACCGGTTACTGCCAACGAACGGTTTCACCTAAAAGAACGAAATTTGGAGAGTCAAGTGGAATTGGTGTACTGATCATTACCTGAAAGTTTCATCAAGATTGGGTGAAAAAGTGTGTGCTGAGATTTCAGGCAACTCGTAGTTTTTTGGAAGCTTGGCAGGCCCTTTCCATGAAAGTGATTCTCGCCAGTCTCTGCTTAGGGCTACATCAACAGCAAACAAACCATAGAGATAGAACTTGAAACTGCTTTATTGTGTCAAGTTTCAAAGAGCTAGCACAAACCATGTTTGATTTAGAGTTCCAAATACATGTATCCCTATAGGAGAAAACAGAGTGAAACCTCAAAATGAAACCGGTTACTGCCAACGAACGGTTTCACCTAGAAGATCGACATTTGGCGAGCCAAGTGGGATTGGTGTACTGATCATTACCTGAAAGTTTCATCAAGATTGGGTGAAAAAGTGTGTGCTGAGATTTCAGGCAACTCGTAGTTTTTTGGAAGCTGGTAGGCCCTTTCCATGAAAGTGATTCTCGCCAGTCTCTGCTTAGGGCTACATCAACAGCAAACAAACCATAAAGATAGAACTTGAAACTGCTTTATGGTGTCAAGTTTCAAAGAGCTAGCACAAACCGTGTTTGATTTAGAGTTCCAAATACATGTATCCCTATAGGAGAAAACAGAGTGAAACCTCAAAATGAAACCGGTTACTGCCAACGAACGGTTTCACCTAAAAGAACGAAATTTGGCAAGCCAAGTGGGATTGGTGTACTGATCATTACCTGAAAGTTTCATCAAGATTGGGTGAAAAAGTGTGTGCTGAGATTTCAGGCAACTCGTAGTTTTTTGGAAGCTTGGCAGGCCCTTTCCATGAATGTGATTCTCGCCAGTCTCTGCTTAGGGCTACATCAACAGCAAACAAACCATAGAGATAGAACTTGAAACTGCTTTATGGTGTCAAGTTTCAAAGAGCTAGCACAAACCGTGTTTGATTTAGAGTTCCAAATACATGTATCCCTATAGGAGAAAACAGAGTGAAACCTCAAAATGAAACCGGTTACTGCCAACGAACGGTTTCACCTAGAAGAACGAAATTTGGCGAGCCAAGTGGGATTGGTGTACTGATCATTACCTGAAAGTTTCATCAAGATTGGGTGAAAAAGTGTGTGCTGAGATTTCAGGCAACTCGTAGTTTTTTGGAAGGTTGGCAGGCCCTTTCCATGAAAGTGATTCTCGCCAGTCTCTGCTTAGGGCTACATCAACAGCAAACAAACCGTAGAGATAGAACTTGAAACTGCTTTATTGTGTCAAGTTTCAAATAGCTAGCACAAACCGTGTTTGATTTAGAGTTCCAAATACATGTATCCCTATAGGAGAAAACAGAGTGAAACCTCTAAATAAAACAGGTTACTGCCAACGAACGGGGTCACCTAGAAGAACAAAATTTGGCGAGCCAAGTGGGATTGGTGTACTCATCATTACCTGAAAGTTTCATCAAGATTGGGTGAAAAAGTGTGTGCTGTGATTTCCGGCAACTCGTAGTCTTTTGGAAGCTTGGCAGGCCCTTTCCATGAAAGTGATTCTCGCCAGTCTCTGCTTAGGGCTACATCAACAGCAAACAAACCATAGAGATAGAACATGAAACTGCTTTATTGTGTCAAGTTTCAAAGCGCTAGCACAAACCGTGTTTGATTTAGAGTTCCAAATACATGTATCCCTATAGGAGAAAGCAGAGTGAAACCTCAAAATGAAACCGGTTACTGCCAACGAATGTTTCACCTAGAAGAACGAAATTTGGCGAGCCAAGTGGGATTGGTGTACTGATCATTACCTGAAAGTTTCATCACAATTGGGTGAAAAAGTGTGTGCTGAGATTTCAGGCAACTCGTAGTTTTTTGGAAGCTTGGCAGGCCCTTTCCATGAAAGTGATTCTCGCCAGTCTCTGCTTTGGGCTACATCAACAGCAAACAAACCATAGAGATAGAACTTGAAACTGCTTTATGGTGTCAAGTTTCAAAGAGCTAGCACAAACCGTGTTTGATTTAGAGTTCCAAATACATGTATCCCTATAGGAGAAAACAGAGTGAAACCTCAAAATGAAACCGGTTACTGCCAACGAACGGTTTCACCTAGAAGAAAGAAATTTGGCGAGCCACGTGGGATTGGTGTACTGATCATTACCTGAAAGTTTCATCAAGATTGGGTGAAAAAGTGTGTGCTGAGATTTCAGGCAACTCATAGTTTTTTGGAAGCTTGGCAGGCCCTTTCCATGAAAGTGATTCTCGCCAGTCTCTGCTTAGGGCTACATCAACAGCAAACAAACCATAGAGATAGAACTTGAAACTGCTTTATTATGTCAAGTTTCAAAGAGCTAGCACAAGCCGTGTTTGATTTAGAGTTCCAAATACATGTATCCCTATAGGAGAAAACAGAGTGAAACCTCAAAATGAAACCGGTTACTGCCAACGAACGGTTTCACCTAGAAGAACGAAATTTGGTGAGCCAAGTGGGATTGGTGTACTGATCATTACCTGAAAGTTTCATCAAGATTGGGTGAAAAAGTGTGTGCTGAGATTTCAGGCAACTCGTAGTTATTTGGAAGCTTGGCAGGCCCTTTCCATGAAAGTGATTCTCGCCAATCTGCATTGGGCTACATCAACAGCGAACAAACCATAGAGATAGAACTTGAAACTGCTTTATGGTGTCAAGTTTCAAAGAGCTAGCACAAACCCTGTTTGATTTAGAGTTCCAAATACATGTATCCCTATAGGAGAAAACAGAGTGAAACCTCAAAATGAAACCGGTTACTGCCAACGAACGGTTTCAACTAGCAGAACGAAATTTGGCGAGCCAAGTGGGATTGGTGTACTGATCATTACCTGAAAGTTTCATCAAGATTGGGTGAAAAAGTGTGTGCTGAGATTTCAGGCAATTCGTAGTTTTTTGGAAGCTTGGCAGGCCCTTTCCATGAAAGTGATTCTCGCCAGTCTCTGCTTAGGGCTACATCAACAGCAAACAAACCATAGAGATAGAACTTGAAACTGCTTTATGGTGTCAAGTTTCAAAGAGCTAGCACAAACCGTGTTTGATTTAGAGTTCCAAATACATGTATCCCTATAGGAGAAAACAGAGTGAAACCTCAAAATGAAACCGGTTACTGCCAACGAACGGTTTCAAAGAAGAACGAAATTTGGCGAGCCAAGTGGGATTGGTGTACTGATCATTACCTGAAAGTTTCATCAAGATTGGGCGAAAAAGTGTGTGCTGAGATTTCAGGCAACTCGTAGGTTTTTGGTAGCTTGGAAGGCCCTTTCCATGAAAGTGATTCTCGCCAGTCTCTGCTTAGGGCTACATCAACAGCAAACAAACCATAGAGATAGAACTTGAAACTGCTTTATGGTGTCAAGTTTCAAAGAGCTAGCACAAACCGTGTTTGATTTAGAGTTCCAAATACATGTATCCCTATAGGAGAAAACAGAGTGAAACCTCAAAATGAAACTGGTTACTGCCAACGAACGGTTTCACCTAGAAGAACGAAATTTGGCGAGCCAAGTGGGATTGGTGTACTGATCATTACCTGAAAGTTTCATCAAGATTGGGTGAAAAAGTGTGTGCTGAGATTTCCGGCAACTCGTAGATTTTGGTAGCTTGGCAGGCCCTTTCCATGAAAGTGATTCTGGCCAGTCTGTGCTTAGGGCTACATCAACAGCAAACAAACCATAGAGATAGAACTTGAAACTGCTTTATGGTGTCAAGTTTCAAAGAGCTAGCACAAACTGTCTTTGATTTAGAGTTCCAAATACATGTATCTCTATAGGAGAAAACAGAGTGAAACCTCAAAATGAAACCGGTTACTGCCAACGAACGGTTTCACCTAGAAGAACGAAATTTGGCGAGCCAAGTGGGATTGGTGTACTGATCATTACCTGAAAGTTTCATCAAGATTGGGTGAAAAAGTGTGTGCTGAGATTTCAGGCAACTCGTAGTTTTTTGGAAGCTTGGCAGGCCCTTTCCATAAAAGTGATTCTCGCCAGTCTCTGCTTAGGGCTACATCAACAGCAAACAAACCATAGAGATAGAACTTGAAACTGCTTTATGGTGTCAAGTTTCAAAGAGCTAGCACAAACCGTGTTTGATTTAGAGTTCCAAATACATGTATCCCTATAGGAGAAAACAGAGTGAAACCTCCAAATGAAACCGGTTACTGCCAACGAACGGTTTCACCTAGAAGAACGAAATTTGGCGATCCAAGTGGGATTGGTGTACTGATCATTACCTGAAAGTTTCATCAAGATTGGGTGAAAAAGTGTGTGCTGAGATTTCAGGCAACTCATAGTTTTTTGGAAGCTTGGCAGGCAATTTCCATGAAAGTGATTCTGGCCAGTCTCTGCTTAGGGCTACATCAACAGCAAACAAACCATAGAGATAGAACTTGAAACTGCTTTATGGTGTCAAGTTTCAAAGAGCTAGCACAAACCGTGTTTGATTTAGAGTTCCAAATACATGTATCCCTATAGGAGAAAACAGAGTGAAACCTCCAAATGAAACCGGTTACTGCCAACGAACGGTTTCACCTAGAAGAACGACATTTGGCGAGCCGAGTGGGATTGGTGTACTGATCATTACCTGAAAGTTTCATCAAGATTGGGTGAAAAAGTGTGTGCTGAGATTTCAGGCAACTCGTAGTTTTTTGGAAGCTTGGCAGGCCCTTTCCATGAAAGTGATTCTCGACAGTCTCTGCTTAGGGCTACATCAACAGCAAACAAACCATAGAGATAGAACTTAAAACTGCTTTATGGTGTCACGTTTCAAAGAGCTAGCACAAACCGTGTTTGATTTAGAGTTCCAAATACATGTATCCCTGTAGGAGAAAACAGAGTGAAACCACAAAAAGAAACCGGTTACTGCCAACGAACGGTTTCACCTAGAAGAACGAAATTTGGCGAGTCAAGTGGGATTGGTGTAATGATCATTACCTGAAGGTTTCATCAAGATTGGGTGAAAAAGTGTGTGCTGAGATTTCAGGCAACTC
The DNA here is from genome assembly GCF_052094955.1 of Ictidomys tridecemlineatus. Lineage (NCBI taxonomy): Eukaryota > Metazoa > Chordata > Mammalia > Rodentia > Sciuridae > Ictidomys > Ictidomys tridecemlineatus. The sequence goes on from NW_027521362.1 coordinate 20,760, forward strand.
GTAGTTTTTTGGAAGCTTGGCAGGCCCTTTCCATGAAAGTGATTCTCGCCAGTCTCTGCTTAGGGATACATCAACAGCAAACAAACCATAGAGAAAGAACTTGAAACTGCTTTATGGTGTCAAGTTTCAAAGAGCTAGCACAAACCGTGTTTGATTTAGAGTTCCAAATACATGTATCCCTATAGGAGAAAACAGAGTGAAACCTCCAAATGAAACCTTTTACTGCCAACGAACGGTTTCACCTAGAAGAACGAAATTTGGCGAGCCAAGTGGGATTGGTGTACTGATCATTACCTGAAAGTTTCATCAAGATTGGGTGAAAAAGTGTGTGCTGAGATTTCAGGCAACTCGTAGTTGTTTGGAAGCTTGGCAGGCCCTTTCCATGAAAGTGATTCTCGCCAGTCTCTGCTTAGGGCTACATCAACAGCAAACAAACCATAGAGATAGAACTTGAAACTGCTTTATGGTGTCAAGTTTCAAAGAGCTAGCACAAACCATGTTTGATTTAGAGTTCCAAATACATGTATCCCTATAGGAGAAAACAGAGTGAAACCTCAAAATGAAACCGGTTACTGCCAACGAACGGTTTCACCTAGAAGAACGAAATTTGGCGAGCCAAGTGGGATTGGTGTTCTTATCTTTACCTGAAAGTTTCATCAAGATTGGATGAAAAAGTGTGTGCTGAGATTTCAGGCAACTCGTAGTTTTTTGGAAGCTTGGCAGGCCCTTTCCATGAAAGTGATTCTCGCCAGTCTCTGCTTAGGGCTACATCAACAGCAAACAAACCATAGAGATAGAACTTGAAACTGCTTTATGGTGTCAAGTTTCAAAGAGCTAGCACAAACCGTGTTTGATTTAGAGTTCCAAATACATGTATCCCTATAGGAGAAAACAGAGTGAAACCTCCAAATGAAACCGGTTACTGCCAACGAACGGTTTCACCTAGAAGAACGAAATTTGGCGAGCGAAGTGGGATTGGTGTACTGATCATTACCTGAAAGTTTCATCAAGATTGGGTGAAAAAGTGTGTGCTGAGATTTCAGGCAACTCGTAGTTGTTTGGAAGCTTGGCAGGCCCTTTCCATGAAAGTGATTCTCGCCAGTCTCTTCTTAGGGCTACATCAACAGCAAACAAACCATAGAGATAGAACTTGAAACTGCTTTATGGTGTCAAGTTTCAAAGAGCTAGCACAAACCGTGTTTGATTTAGAGTTCCAAATACATGTATCCCTATAGGAGAAAACAGAGTGAAACCTCCAAATGAAACCGGTTACTGCCAACGAACGGTTTCACCTAGAAGAACGAAATTTGGCGAGCCAAGTGGGATTGGTGTACTGATCATTACCTGAAAGTTTCATCAAGATTGGGTGAAAAAGTGTGTGCTGAGATTTCCGGCAACTCGTAGATTTTGGAAGCTTGGCAGGCCCTTTCCATGAAAGTGATTCTGGCCAGTCTGTGCTTAGGGCTACATCAACAGCAAACAAACCATAGAGATAGAACTTGAAACTGCTTTATGGTGTCAAGTTTCAAAGAGCTAGCACAAACTGTCTTTGATTTAGAATTCCAAATACATGTATCTCTATAGGAGAAAACAGAGTGAAACCTCAAAATGAAACCGGTTACTGCCAACGAACGGTTTCACCTAGAAGAACGAAATTTGGCGAGCCAAGTGGGATTGGTGTACTGATCATTACCTGAAAGTTTCATCAAGATTGGGTGAAAAAGTGTGTGCTGAGATTTCAGGCAACTCGTAGTTTTTTGGAAGCTTGGCAGGCCCTTTCCATGAAAGTGATTCTCGCCAGTCTCTGCTTAGGGCTACATCAACAGCAAACAAACCATAGAGATAGAACTTGAAACTGCTTTATGGTGTCAAGTTTCAAAGAGCTAGCACAAACCGTGTTTGATTTAGAGTTCCAAATACATGTATCCCTATAGGAGAAAACAGAGTGAAACCTCCAAATGAAACCGGTTACTGCCAACGAACGGTTTCACCTAGAAGAACGAAATTTGGCGATCCAAGTGGGATTGGTGTACTGATCATTACCTGAAAGTTTCATCAAGATTGGGTGAAAAAGTGTGTGCTGAGATTTCAGGCAACTCGTAGTTTTTTGGAAGCTTGGCAGGCAATTTCCATGAAAGTGATTCTGGCCAGTCTCTGCTTAGGGCTACATCAACAGCAAACAAACCATAGAGATAGAACTTGAAACTTCTTTATGGTGTCAAGTTTCAAAGAGCTAGCACAAACCGTGTTTGATTTAGAGTTCCAAATACATGTATCCCTATAGGAGAAAACAGAGTGAAACCTCCAAATGAAACCGGTTACTGCCAACGAACGGTTTCACCTAGAAGAACGACATTTGGCGAGCCGAGTGGGATTGGTGTACTGATCATTACCTGAAAGCTTCATCAAGATTGGGTGAAAAAGTGTGTGCTGAGATTTCAGGCAACTCGTAGTTTTTTGGAAGCTTGGCAGGCCCTTTCCATGAAAGTGATTCTCGACAGTCTCTGCTTAGGGCTACATCAACAGCAAACAAACCATAGAGATAGAACTTAAAACTGCTTTATGGTGTCACGTTTCAAAGAGCTAGCACAAACCGTGTTTGATTTAGAGTTCCAAATACATGTATCCCTATAGGAGAAAACAGAGTGAAATCACAAAAAGAAACCGGTTACTGCCAACGAACGGTTTCACCTAGAAGAACGAAATTTGGCGAGCCAAGTGGGATTGGTGTACTGATCATTACCTGAAGGTTTCATCAAGATTGGGTGAAAAAGTGTGTGCTGAGATTTCAGGCAACTCGTAGTTTTTTGGAAGCTTGGCAGGCCCTTTCAATGAAAGTGATTCTCGCCAGTCTCTGCTTAGGGCTACATCAACAGCAAACAAACCATAGAGATAGAACTTGAAACTGCTTTATGTGTCAAGTTTCAAAGAGCTAGCACAAACCGTGTTTGATTTAGAGTTCCAAATACATGTATCCCTATAGGAGAAAACAGAGTGAAACCTCAAAATGAAACCGGTTACTGCCAACGAACGGTTTCACCTAGAAGAACGAAATTTGGCGAGCCAAGTGGGATTGGTGTTCTTATCTTTACCTGAAAGTTTCATCAAGATTGGGTGAAAAAGTGTGTGCTGAGATTTCAGGCAACTCGTAGTTTTTTGGAAGCTTGGCAGGCCCTTTTCCATGAAAGTGATTCTCGCCAGTCTCTGCTTAGGGCTACATCAACAGCAAACAAACCATAGAGATAGAACTTGAAACTGCTTTATGGTGTCAAGTTTCAAAGAGCTAGCACAAACCGTGTTTGATTTAGAGTTCCAATACATGTATCCCTATAGGAGGAGTGAAACCTCCAAATGAAACCGGTTACTGCCAACGAACGGTTTCACCTAGAAGAACGAAATTTGGCGAGCCAAGTGGGATTGGTGTACTGATCATTACCTGAAAGTTTCATCAAGATTGGGTGAAAAAGTGTGTGCTGAGATTTCAGGCAACTCGTAGTTGTTTGGAAGCTTGGCAGGCTCTTTCCATGAAAGTGATTCTCGCCAGTCTCTGCTTAGGGCTACATCAACAGCAAACAAACCATAGAGATAGAACTTGAAACTGCTTTATGGTGTCAAGTTTCAAAGAGCTAGCACAAACCGTGTTTGATTTAGAGTTCCAAATACATGTATCCCTATAGGAGAAAACAGAGTGAAACCTCAAAATGAAAGCGGTTACTGCCAACGAACGGTTTCACCTAGAAGAAGGAAAGTTTGCGAGCCAAGTGGGATTGGTGTACTGATCATTACCTGAAAGTTTCATCAAGATTGGGTGAAAAAGTGTGTGCTGAGATTTCAGGCAACTCGTAGTTTTTTGGAAGCTTGGCAGGCCCTTTCCATGAAAGTGATTCTCGCCAGTCTCTGCTTAGGGCTATATCAACAGCAAACAAACCATAGAGATAGAACTTGAAACTGCATTATGGTGTCAAGTTTCAAAGAGCTAGCACAAACCGTGTTTGATTTAGAGTTCCAAATACATGTATCCCTATAGGAGAAAACAGAGTGAAACCTCAAAATGAAAATGGTTACTGCCAACTAACGGTTTCACCTAGAAGAACAAAATTTGGCGAGCCAAGTGGGATTGGTGTACTGATCATTACCTGAAAGTTTCATCAAGATTGGGTGAAAAAGTGTGTGCTGAGATTTCAGGCAACTCGTAGTTTTTGGAAGCTTGGCAGGCCCTTTCCATGAAAGTGATTCTCGCCAGTCTCTGCTTAGGGCTACATCAACAGCAAACAAACCATAGAGATAGAACTTGAAACTGCTTTATGGTGTCAAGTTTCAAAGAGCTAGCACAAACCGTGTTTGATTTAGAGTTCCAAATACATGTATCCCTATAGGAGAAAACAGAGTGAAACCTCCAAATGTAACCGGTTACTGCCAACGAACGGTTTCACCTAGAAGAACGACATTTGGCGAGCCAAGTGGGATTAGTGTACTGATCATTACCTGAAAGTTTCATCAAGATTGGGTGAAAAAGTGTGTGCTGAGATTTCAGGCAACTCGTAGTTTTTTGGAAGCTTGGCAGGCCCTTTCAATGAAAGTGATTCTCGCCAGTCTCTGCTTAGGGCTACATCAACAGCAAACAAACCATAGAGATAGAACTTGAAACTGCTTTATGGTGTCAAGTTTCAAAGAGCTAGCACAAACCGTGTTTGATTTAGAGTTACAAATACATGTATCCCTATAGGAGAAAACAGAGTGAAACCTCAAAATGAAACCGGTTACTGCCAACGAACGGTTTCACCTAGAAGAACGAAATTTGGCGAGCCAAGTGGGATTGGTGTACTGATCATTACCTGAAAGTTTCATCAAGATTGGGTGAAAAAGTGTGTGCTGAGATTTCAGGCAACTCGTAGTTTTTTGGAAGCTTGGCAGGCCCGTTCATGAAAGTGATTCTCGCCAGTCTCTGCTTAGGGCTACATCAACAGCAAACAAACCATAGAGATAGAACTTGAAACTGCTTTATGGTGTCAAGTTTCAAAGAGCTAGCACAAACCGTGTTTCATTTAGAGTTCCAAATACATGTATCCCTATAGGAGAAAACAGAGTGAAACCTCCAAATGAAACCGGTTACTGCCAACGAACGGTTTCACCTAGAAGAACGAAATTTGGTGAGCCAAGTGGGATTGGTGTACTGATCATTACCTGAAAGTTTCATCAAGATTGGGTGAAAAAGTGTGTGCTGAGATGTCAGGCCACTCGTAGTTTTTTGGAAGCTTGGCAGGCCCTTTCCATGAAAGTGATTCTCACCAGTCTCTGCTTAGGGCTACATCAACAGCAAACAAACCATAGAGATAGAACTTGAAACTGCTTTATGGTGTCAAGTTTCAAAGAGCTAGCACAAACCGTGTTTGATTTAGAGTTCCAAATACATGTATCCCTATAGGAGAAAACAGAGTGAAACCTCCAAATGAAACCGGTTACTACCAACGAACGGTTTCACCTAGAAGAAAGAAATTTGGCGAGCCAAGTGGGATTGGTGTACTGATCATTACCTGAAAGTTTCATCAAGATTGGGTGAAAAAATGTGTGCTGAGATTTCAGGCAACTCGTAGTTTTTTGGAAGCTTGGCAGGCCCTTTCCATGAATGTGATTCTCGCCAGTCTCTGCTTAGGGCTACATCAACAGCAAACAAACCATAGAGATAGAACTTGAAACTGCTTTATGGTGTCAAGTTTCAAAGAGCTAGCACAAACCGTGTTTGATTTAGAGTTCCAAACACATGTATCCCTATAGGAGAAAACAGAGTGAAACCTCAAAATGAAACCGGTTACTGCCAACGAACGGTTTCACCTAGAAGAACGAAATTTGGCGAGCCAAGTGGGATTGGTGTACTGATCATTACCTGAAAGTTTCATCAAGATTGGGTGAAAAAGTGTGTGCTGAGATTTCAGGCAACTCATAGTTTTTGGAAGCTTGGCAGGCCCCTTTCCATGAAAGGGATTCTCGCGAGTCTCTGCTTAGGGCTACATCAACAGCAAACAAACCATAGAGATAGAACTTGAAACTGCTTAATTGTGTCAAGTTTCAAAGAGCTAGCACAAACCGTGTTTGATTTAGAGTTCCAAATACATGTATCCCTATAGGAGAAAACAGAGTGAAACCTCAAAATGAAACCTGTTACTGCCAACGAACGGTTTCACCTAGAAGAACGAAATTTGGCGAGCCAAGTGGGATTGGTGTACTGATCATTACCTGAAAGTTTCATCAAGATTGGGTGAAAAAGTGTGTGCTGAGATTTCAGGCAAGTCGTAGTTTTTTGGAAGCTTGGCAGGCCCTTTCCATGAAAGTGATTCTCGCAGTCTCTGCTGAGGGCTACATCAAGAGCAAACAAACCATAGAGATAGAACTTGAAACTGCTTTATGGTGTCAAGTTTCAAAGAGCTAGCACAAACCGTGTTTGATGTAGAGTTCCAAATACATGTATCCCCATAGGAGAAAACAGAGTGAAACCTCAAAATGAAACCGGTTACTGCCAACGAACGGTTTCACCTAGAAGAACGAAATTTGGCGAGCCAAGTGGGATTGGTGTACTGATCATTACCTGAAAGTTTCATCAAGATTGGGTGAAAAAGTGTGTGCTGAGATTTCAGGCAACTCGTAGTTTTTTGGAAGCTTGGCAGGCCCTTTCCATGAAAGGGATTCTCGCGAGTCTCTGCTTAGGGCTACATCAACAGCAAACAAACCATAGAGATAGAACTTGAAACTGCTTAATTGTGTCAAGTTTCAAAGAGCTAGCACAAACCGTGTTTGATTTAGAGTTCCAAATACATGTATCCCTATAGGAGAAAACAGAGTGAAACCTCAAAATGAAACCGGTTACTGCCAACGAACGGTTTCACCTAGAAGAACGAAATTTGGCGAGCCAAGTGGGATTGGTATACTGATCATTACCTGAAAGTTTCATCAAGATTGGGTGAAAAAGTGTGTGCTGAGATTTCAGGCAACCCGTAGTTTTTTGGAAGCTTGGCAGGCCCTTTCCATGAAAGTGATTCTCGCCAGTCTCTGCTTAGGGCTACATCAACAGCAAACAAACCATAGAGATAGAACTTGAAACTGCTTTATGGTGTCAAGTTTCAAAGAGCTAGCACAAACCGTGTTTGATTTAGAGTTCCAAATACATGTACCCCTATAGGATAAAACAGAGTGAAACCTCCAAATGAAACCGGTTACTGCCAACGAACGATTTCACCTAGAAGAACGAAATTTGGCGAGCCAAGTGGGATTGGTGTACTGATCATTACCTGAAAGTTTCATCAAGATTGGGTGAAAAAGTGTGTGCTGAGATTTCAGGCAACTCGTAGTTTTTTGGAAGCTTGGCAGGCCCTTTCCATGAAAGTGATTCTCGCCAGTCTCTGCTTAGGGCTACATCAACAACAAACAAACCATAGAGATAGAACTTGAAACTGTTTAATGGTGTCAAGTTTAAAAGAGCTAGCACAAACCGTGTTTGATTTAGAGTTCCAAATACATGTATCCCTATAGGAGAAAACAGAGTGAAACCTCAAAATTAAACCGGTTTCTGCCAACGAACGGTTTCACCTAGAAGAACGAGATTTGGCGAGCCAAGTGGGATTGGTGTACTGATCATTACCTGAAAGTTTCATCAAGATTGGGTGAAAAAGTGTGTGCTGAGATTTCAGGCAACTCGTAGTTTTTTGGAAGCTTGGCAGGCCCTTTCCATGAAAGGGATTCTCGCGAGTCTCTCCTTAGGGCTACATCAACAGCAAACAAACCATAGAGATAGAACTTGAAACTGCTTAATTGTGTCAAGTTTCAAAGAGCTAGCACAAACCGTGTTTGATTTAGAGTTCCAAATACATGTATCCCTATAGGAGAAAACAGAGTGAAACCTCAAAATGAAACCGGTTACTGCCAACGAACGGTTTCACCTAGAAGAACGAAATTTGGCGAGCCAAGTGGGATTGGTGTACTGATCATTACCTGAAAGTTTCATCAAGATTGGGTGAAAAAGTGTGTGCTGAGATTTCAGGCAACTCGTAGTTTTTTGGAAGCTTGGTAGGCCCTTTCCATGAAAGTGATTCTTGCCAGTCTCTGCTTAGGGCTACATCAACAGCAAACAAACCATAGAGATAGAACTTGAAACTGCTTTATTGTGTCAAGTTTCAAAGAGCTAGCACAAACTGAGTTTGATTTAGAGTTGCAAATACATGTATCCCTATAGGAAAAAACAAAGTGAAACCTCAAAATGAAACCGGTTACTGCCAACTAACGGTTTCACCTAGAAGAATGAAATTTGGCGAGCCAAGTGGGATTGGTGTACTGATCATTACCTGAAAGTTTCATCAAGATTGGGTGAAAAAGTGTGTGCTGAGATTTCAGGAAACTCGTAGTTTTTTGGAAGCTTGGCAGGCCCTTTCCATGAAAGTGATTCTCGCCAGTCTCTGCTTAGGGCTACATCAACAGCAAACAAACCATAGAGATAGAACTTGAAACTGCTTTATTGTGTCAAGTTTCAAAGAGCTAGCACAAACTGAGTTTGATTTAGAGTTGCAAATACATGTATCCCTATAGGAAAAAACAAAGTGAAACCTCAAAATGAAACCGGTTACTGCCAACTAACGGTTTAACCTAGAAGAATGAAATTTGGCGAGCCAAGTGGGATTGGTGTACTGATCATTACCTGAAAGTTTCATCAAGATTGGGTGAAAAAGTGTGTGCTGAGATTTCAGGAAACTCGTAGTTTTTTGGAAGCTTGGCAGGCCCTTTCCATGAAAGTGATTCTCGCCAGTCTCTGCTTAGGGCTACATCAACAGCAAACAAACCATAGAGATAGAACTTGAAACTGCTTTATGGTGTCAAGTTTCAAAGAGCTAGCACAAACCGTGTTTCATTTAGAGTTCCAAATACATGTATCCCTATAGGAGAAAACAGAGTGAAACCTCCAAATGAAACCGGTTACTGCCAACGAACGGTTTCACCTAGAAGAACGAAATTTGGCGAGCCAAGTGGGATTGGTATACTGATCATTACCTGAAAGTTTCATCAAGATTGGGTGAAAAAGTGTGTGCTGAGATTTCAGGCAACCCGTAGTTTTTTGGAAGCTTGGCAGGCCCTTTCCATGAAAGTGATTCTCGCCAGTCTCTGCTTAGGGCTACATCAACAGCAAACAAACCATAGAGATAGAACTTGAAACTGCTTTATGGTGTCAAGTTTCAAAGAGCTAGCACAAACCGTGTTTGATTTAGAGTTCCAAATACATGTACCCCTATAGGATAAAACAGAGTGAAACCTCAAAATGAAACCGGTTACTGCCAACGAACGGTTTCACCTAGAAGAACGAAATTTGGCGAGCCAAGTGGGATTGGTGTACTGATCATTACCTGAAAGTTTCATCAAGATTGGGTGAAAAAGTGTGTGCTGAGATTTCAGGCAACTCGTAGTTTTTTGGAAGCTTGGCAGGCCCTTTCCATGTAAGTGATTCTCGCCAGTCTCTGCTTAGGGCTACATCAACAGCAAACAAACCATAGAGATAGAACTTGAAACTGCTTAATTGTGTCAAGTTTCAAAGAGCTAGCACAAACCGTGTTTGATTTAGAGTTCCAAATACATGTATCCCTATAGGAGAAAACAGAGTGAAACCTCAAAATGAAACCGGTTACTGCCAACGAACGGTTTCACCTAGAAGAACGAAATTTGGCGAGCCAAGTGGGATTGGTGTACTGATCATTACCTGAAAGTTTCATCAAGATTGGGTGAAAAAGTGTGTGCTGAGATTTCAGGCAAGTCGTAGTTTTTTGGAAGCTTGGCAGGCCCTTTCCATGAAAGTGATTCTCGCAGTCTCTGCTTAGGGCTACATCAAGAGCAAACAAACCATAGAGATAGAACTTGAAACTGCTTTATGGTGTCAAGTTTCAAAGAGCTAGCACAAACCGTGTTTGATGTAGAGTTCCAAATACATGTATCCCTATAGGAGAAAACAGAGTGAAACCTCAAAATGAAACCGGTTACTGCCAACGAACGGTTTCACCTAGAAGAACGAAATTTGGAGAGCCAAGTGGGATTGGTGTACTGATCATTACCTGAAAGTTTCATCAAGATTGGGTGAAAAAGTGTGTGCTGAGATTTCAGGCAACTCGTAGTTTTTTGGAAGCTTGGCAGGCCCTTTCCATGAAAGTGATTCTCGCCAGTCTCTGCTTAGGGCTACATCAACAGCAAATAAACCATAGAGATAGAACTTGAAACTGCTTTATGGTGTCAAGTTTCATAGAGCTAGCACAAACCGTGTTTGATTTAGAGTTCCAAATACATGTATCCCTATAGGAGAAAACAGAGTGAAACCTCCAAATGTAACCGGTTACTGCCAACGAACGGTTTCACCTAGAAGAACGACATTTGGCGAGCCAAGTGGGATTAGTGTACTGATCATTACCTGAAAGTTTCATCAAGATTGGGTGAAAAAGTGTGTGCTGAGATTTCAGGCAACTCGTAGTTTTTTGGAAGCTTGGCAGGCCCTTTCAATGAAAGTGATTCTCGCCAGTCTCTGCTTAGGGCTACATCAACAGCAAACAAACCATAGAGATAGAACTTGAAACTGCTTTATGGTGTCAAGTTTCAAAGAGCTAGCACAAACCGTGTTTGATTTAGAGTTCCAAATACATGTATCCCTATAGGAGAAAACAGAGTGAAACCTCAAAATGAAACCGGTTACTGCCAACGAACGGTTTCACCTAGAAGAACGAAATTTGGCGAGCCAAGTGGGATTGGTGTACTGATCATTACCTGAAAGTTTCATCAAGATTGGGTGAAAAAGTGTGTGCTGAGATTTCAGGCAACTCGTAGTTTTTTGGAAGCTTGGCAGGCCCGTTCCATGAAAGTGATTCTCGCCAGTCTCTGCTTAGGGCTACATCAACAGCAAACAAACCATAGAGATAGAACTTGAAACTGCTTTATGGTGTCAAGTTTAAAAGAGCTAGCACAAACCGTGTTTGATTTAGAGTTCCAAATACATGTATCCCTATAGGAGAAAACAGAGTGAAACCTCAAAATGAAACCGGTTACTGCCAACGAACGGTTTCACCTAGAAGAACGAAATTTTCAGAGCCAAGTGGGATTGGTGTACTGATCATTACCTGAAAGTTTCATCAAGATTGGGTGAAAAAGTGTGTGCTGAGATTTCAGGCAACTCGTAGTTTTTTGGAAGCTTGGCAGGCCCTTTCCATGAAAGTGATTCTCGCCAGTCTCTGCTTAGGGCTACATCAACAGCAAATAAACCATAGAGATAGAACTTGAAACTGCTTTATGGTGTCAAGTTTCAAAGAGCTAGCACAAACCGTGTTTGATTTAGAGTTCCAAATACATGTATCCCTATAGGAGAAAACAGAGTGAAACCTCCAAATGTAACCGGTTACTGCCAACGAACGGTTTCACCTAGAAGAACAACATTTGGCGAGCCAAGTGGGATTGGTGTACTGATCATTACCTGAAAGTTTCATCAAGATTGGGTGAAAAAGTGTGTGCTGAGATTTCAGGCAACTCGTAGTTTTTTGGAAGCTTGGCAGGCCCTTTCCATGAAAGTGATTCTCGCCAGTCTCTGCTTAGGGCTACATCAACAGCAAACAAACCATAGAGATAGAACTTGAAACTGCTTTATGGTGTCAAGTTTCAAAGAGCTAGCACAAACCGTGTTTGATTTAGAGTTCCAAATACATGTATCCCTATAGGAGAAAACAGAGTGAAACCTCCAAATGAAACCGGTTACTGCCAACGAACGGTTTCACCTAGAAGAACGAAATTTGGCGAGCCAAGTGGGATTGGTGTACTGATCATTACCTGAAAGTTTCATCAAGATTGGGTGAAAAAGTGTGTGCTGAGATTTCAGGCAACTCGTAGTTTTTTGGAAGCTTGGCAGGCCCGTTCCATGAAAGTGATTCTCGCCAGTCTCTGCTTAGGGCTACATCAACAGCAAACAAACCATAGAGATAGAACTTGAAACTGCTTTATGGTGTCAAGTTTCAAAGAGCTAGCACAAACCGTGTTTGATTTAGAGTTCCAAATACATGTATCCCTATAGGAGAAAACAGAGTGAAACCTCCAAATGAAACCGGTTACTGCCAACGAACGGTTTCACCTAGAAGAACGAAATTTGGCGAGCCAAGTGGGATTGGTGTACTGATCATTACCTGAAAGTTTCATCAAGATTGAGTGAAAAAGTGTGTGCTGAGATTTCAGGCAACTCGTAGTTTTTTGGAAGCTTGGCAGGCCCGTTCCATGAAAGTGATTCTCGCCAGTCTCTGCTTAGGGCTACATCAACAGCAAACAAACCATAGAGATAGAACTTGAAACTGCTTTATGGTGTCAAGTTTCAAAGAGCTAGCACAAACCGTGTTTGATTTAGAGTTCCAAATACATGTATCCCTATAGGAGAAAACAGAGTGAAACCTCCAAATGAAACCGGTTACTGCCAACGAACGGTTTCACCTAGAAGAACGAAATTTGGCGAGCCAAGTGGGATTGGTGTACTGATCATTACCTGAAAGTTTCATCAAGATTGAGTGAAAAAGTGTGTGCTGAGATTTCAGGCAACTCGTAGTTTTTTGAAAGCTTGGCAGGCCCTTTCCATGAAAGTGATTCTCGCCAGTCTCTGCTTAGGGCTACATCAACAGCAAACAAACCATAGAGATAGAACTTGAAACTGCTTTATGGTGTCAAGTTTCAAAGAGCTAGCACAAACCGTGTTTGATTTAGAGTTCCAAATACATGTATCCCTATAGGAGAAAACAGAGTGAAACCTCAAAATGAAACCGGTTACTGCCAACGAACGGTTTCACCTAGAAGAACGAAATTTGGCGAGCCAAGTGGGATTGGTGTACTGATCATTACCTGAAAGTTTCATCAAGATTGGGTGAAAAAGTGTGTGCTGAGATTTCAGGCAACTCGTAGTTGTTTGGAAGCTTGGCAGGCCCTTACCATGAAAGTGATTCTCGCCAGTCTCTGCTTAGGGCTACTTCAACAGCAAACAAACCATAGAGATAGAACTTGAAACTTCTTTATGATGTCAAGTTTCACAGAGCTAGCCCAAAACGTGTTTGATTTAGAGTTCCAAATACATGTATCCCTATAGGAGAAAACAGAGTGAAACCTCAAAATGAAACCGGTTACTGCCAACGAACGGTTTCACCGAGAAGAACGAAATTTGGCGAGCCAAGTGGGATTGGTGTACTGATCATTACCTGAAAGTTTCATCAAGTTTGGGTGAAAAAGTGTGTGCTGAGATTTCAGGCAACTCGTAGTTTTTTGGAAGCTTGGCAGGCCCATTCCATGAAAGTGATTCTCGACAGTCTCTGCTTAAAGCTACATCAACAGCAAACAAACCATAGAGATAGAACTTGAAACTGCTTTATGGTGTCAAGTTTTAAAGAGCTAGCACAAACCGTGTTTGATTTAGTGTTCCAAATACATGTATCCCTATAGGAGAAAACAGAGTGAAACCTCAAAATGAAACCGGTTACTGCCAACGAACGGTTTCACCTAGAAGAACAAAATTTGGCGAGCCAAGTGGGATTGGTGTACTGATCATTACCTGAAAGTTTCATCAAGATTGGGTCAAAAAGTGTGTGCTGAGATTTCAGGCAACTCGTAGTTTTTTGGAAGCTTGGCAGGCCCTTTCCATGAAAGTGATTCTCGCCAGTCTCTGCTTAGGGCTACATCAACAGCAAACAAACCATAGAGATAGAACTTGAAACTGCTTTATGGTGTCAAGTTTCAAAGAGCTAGCACAAACCGTGTTTTATTTAGAGTTCCAAATACATGTATCCCTATAGGAGAAAACAGAGTGAAACCTCCAAATGAAACCGGTTACTGCCAACGAACGGTTTCACCTAGAAGAACGAAATTTGGCGAGCCAAGTGGGATTGGTGTACTGATCATTACCTGAAAGTTTCATCAAGATTGGGTGAAAAAGTTTGTGCTGAGATTTCAGGCAACTCGTGGTTTTTTGGAAGCTTGGCAGGCCCTTTCCATGAAAGTGATTCTCGCCAGTCTCTGCTTAGGGCTACATCAACAGCAAACAAACCATAGAGATAGAACTTGAAACTGCTTTATGGTGTCAACTTTCAAAGAGCTAGCACAAACCGTGTTTGATTTAGAGTTCCAAATACATGTATCCCTATAGGAGAAAACAGAGTGAAACCTCAAAATGAAACCGGTTACTGCCAACGAATGGTTTCACATAGAAGAACAAAATTTGGCGAGCCAAGTGGGATTGGTGTACTGATCATTACCTGAAAGATTCATCAAGATTGGGTGAAAAAGTGTGTGCTGAGATTTCAGGCAACTCGTAGTTTTTTGGAAGCTTGGCAGGCCCTTTCCATGAAAGTAATTCTCGCCAGTGTCTGCTTAGGGCTACATCAACAGCAAACAAACCATAGAGATAGAACTTGAAACTGCTTTATGGTGTCAAGTTTCACAGAGCTAGCACAAACCGTGTTTGATTTAGAGTTCCAAATACATGTATCCCTATAGGAGAAAACAGAGTGAAACCTCAAAATGAAACCGGTTACTGCCAACGAACGGTTTCACCGAGAAGAACGAAATTTGGCGAGCCAAGTGGGATTGGTGTACTGATCATTACCTGAAAGTTTCATCAAGTTTGGGTTAAAAAGTGTGTGCTGAGATTTCAGGCAACTCGTAGTTTTTTGGAAGCTTGGCAGGCCCTTTCCATGAAAGTGATTCTCGCCAGTCTCTGCTTAGGGCTACATCAACAGCAAACAAACCATTGAGATAGAACTTGAAACTGCTTTATGGTGTCAAGTTTCAAAGAGCTAGCACAAACCGTGTTTGATTTAGAGTTCCAAATACATGTATCCCTATAGGAGAAAACAGAGTGAAACCTCCAAATGAAACCGGTTACTGCCAAGGAACGGTTTCACCTAGAAGAAGGAGATTTGGCGAGCCAAGTGGGATTGGTGTACTGATCATTACCTGAAAGTTTCATCAAGATTGGGTGAAACAGTGTGTGCTGAGATTTCAGGCAACTCGTAGTTTTTTGGAAGCTTGGCAGGCCCTTTCCATGAAAGTGATTCTCGCCAGTCTCTGCTTAGGGCTACATCAACAGCAAAAAAACCATAGAGATAGAACTTGAAACTGCTTTATGGTTTCAAGTTTCAAAGAGCTAGCACAAACCGTGTTTGATTTAGAGTTCCAAATACATGTATCCCTATAGGAGAAAACAGAGTGAAACCTCCAAATGAAACTGGTTACTGCCAACGAATGGTTTCACCGAGAAGAACGAAATTTGGAGAGCCAAGTGGGATTGGTGTACTGATCATTACCTGAAAGTTTCATCAAGATTGGGTGAAAAAGTGTGTGCTGAGATTTCAGGCAACTCGTAGTTTTTTGGAAGCTTGGCAGGCCCTTTCCATGAAAGTGATTCTCGCCAGTCTCTGCTTAGGGCTACATCAACAGCAAACAAACCATAGAGATAGAACTTGAAACTGCTTTATGGTGTCAAGTTTCAAAGAGCTAGCACAAACCGTGTTTGATTTAGAGTTCCAAATACATTTATCCCTATAGGAGAAAACAGAGTGAAACCTCCAAATGAAACCGGTTACTGCCAACGAACGGTTTCACCTAGAAGAACGAAATTTGGCGAGCCAAGTGGGATTGGTGTACTGATCATTACCTGAAAGTTTCATCAAGATTGGGTGAAAAAGTGTGTGCTGAGATTTCAGGCAACTCGTAGTTTTTTGGAAGCTTGGCAGGCCCTTTCCATGAAAGTGATTCTCACCTGTCTCTGCTTAGGGCTACATCAACAGCAAACAAACCATAGAGATAGAACTTGAAACTGCTTTATGGTGTCAACTTTCAAAGAGCTAGCACAAACCGTGTTTGATTTAGAGTTCCAAATACATGTATCCCTATAGGAGAAAACAGAGTGAAACCTCAAAATGAAACCGGTTACTGCCAACGAATGGTTTCACATAGAAGAACAAAATTTGGCGAGCCAAGTGGGATTGGTGTACTGATCATTACCTGAAAGATTCATCAAGATTGGGTGAAAAAGTGTGTGCTGAGATTTCAGGCAACTCGTAGTTGTTTGGAAGCTTGGCAGGCCCTTTCCATGAAAGTAATTCTCGCCAGTGTCTGCTTAGGGCTACATCAACAGCAAACAAACCATAGAGATAGAACTTGAAACTGCTTTATGGTGTCAAGTTTCACAGAGCTAGCACAAACCGTGTTTGATTTAGAGTTCCAAATACATGTATCCCTATAGGAGAAAACAGAGTGAAACCTCAAAATGAAACCGGTTACTGCCAACGAACGGTTTCACCGAGAAGAACGAAATTTGGCGAGCCAAGTGGGATTGGTGTACTGATCATTACCTGAAAGTTTCATCAAGTTTGGGTGAAAAAGTGTGTGCTGAGATTTCAGGGAACTCGTAGTTTTTTGGAAGCTTGGCAGGCCCTTTCCATGAAAGTGATTCTCGCCAGTCTCTGCTTAGGGCTACATCAACAGCAAACAAACCATTGAGATAGAACTTGAAACTGCTTTATGGTGTCAAGTTTCAAAGAGCTAGCACAAACCGTGTTTGATTTAGAGTTCCAAATACATGTATCCCTATAGGAGAAAACAGAGTGAAACCTCCAAATGAAACCGGTTACTGCCAAGGAACGGTTTCACCTAGAAGAACGAGATTTGGCGAGCCAAGTGGGATTGGTGTACTGATCATTACCTGAAAGTTTCATCAAGATTGGGTGAAACAGTGTGTGCTGAGATTTCAGGCAACTCGTAGTTTTTTGGAAGCTTGGCAGGCCCTTTCCATGAAAGTGATTCTCGCCAGTCTCTGCTTAGGGCTACATCAACAGCAAAAAAACCATAGAGATAGAACTTGAAACTGCTTTATGGTTTCAAGTTTCAAAGAGCTAGCACAAACCGTGTTTGATTTAGAGTTCCAAATACATGTATCCCTATAGGAGAAAACAGAGTGAAACCTCCAAATGAAACTGGTTACTGCCAACGAATGGTTTCACCGAGAAGAACGAAATTTGGAGAGCCAAGTGGGATTGGTGTACTGATCATGACCTGAAAGTTTCATCAAGATTGGGTGAAAAAGTGTGTGCTGAGATTTCAGGCAACTCGTAGTTTTTTGGAAGCTTGGCAGGCCCTTTCCATGAAAGTGATTCTCGCCAGTCTCTGCTTAGGGCTACATCAACAGCAAACAAACCATAGAGATAGAACTTGAAACTGCTTTATGGTGTCGAGTTTCAAAGAGCTAGCACAAACCGTGTTTGATTTAGAGTTCCAAATACATGTATCCCTATAGGAGAAAACAGAGTGAAACCTCCAAATGGAACCGGTTACTGCCAACGAACGGTTTCACCTAGAAGAACGAAATTTGGCGAGCCAAGTGGGATTGGTGTACTGATCATTACCTGAAAGTTTCATCAAGATTGGGTGAAAAAGTGTGTGCTGAGATTTCAGGCAACTCGTAGTTTTTTGGAAGCTTGGCAGGCCCTTTGCATGAAAGTGATTCTCGCCAGTCTCTGCTTAGGGCTACATCAACAGCAAACAAACCATAGAGATAGAACTTGAAACTGCTTTATGATGTCAAGTTTCAAAGAGCTAGCACAAACCGTGCTTGATTTAGAGTTCCAAATACATGTATCCCTATAGGAGAAAACAGAGTGAAACCTCCAAATGAAACCGGTTACTGCCAACGAACGGTTTCACCTAGAAGAACGAAATTTGGCGAGCCAAGTGGGATTGGTGTACTGATCATTACCTGAAAGTTTCATCAAGATTGGGTGAAAAAGTGTGTGCTGAGATTTCAGGCAACTCGTAGTTTTTTGGAAGCTTGGCAGGCCCTTTCCATGAAAGTGATTCTCGCCAGTCTCTGCTTACGGCTACATCAACAGCAAACAAACCATAGAGATAGAACTTGAAACTGCTTTATGGTGTCAAGTTTCAAAGAGCTAGCACAAACCGTGTTTGATTTAGAGTTCCAAATACATGTATCCCTATAGGAGAAAACAGAGTGAAACCTCAAAATGAAACCGGTTACTGCCAACGAACGGTTTCACCTAGAAGAACGAAATTTGGCGAGCCAAGTGGGATTGGTGTAATGATCATTACCTGAAAGTTTCATCAAGATGGGGTGAAAAAGTGTGTGCTGAGATTTCAGGGAACTCGTAGTTTTTTGGAAGCTTGGAAGGCCCTTTCCATGAAAGTGATTCTCGCCAGTCTCTGCTTAGGGCTACATCAACAGCAAACAAACCATAGAGATAGAACTTGAAACTGCATTATGGTGTCAAGTTTCAAAGAGCTAGCACAAACCATGTTTGATTTAGAGTTCCAAATACATGTATCCCTATAGGAGAAAACAGAGTGAAACCTCCAAATGAAACCGATTACTGCCAATCAACGGTTTCACCTAGAAGAACGAAATTTGGCGAGCCAAGTGGGATTTGTGTACTGATCATTACCTGAAAGTTTCATCAAGATTGGGTGAAAAAGTGTGTGCTGATATTTCAGGTAACTCGTAGTTTTTTGGAAGCTTGGCAGGCCCTTTCCATGAAAGTGATTCTCGCCAGTCTCTGCTTAGGGCTACATCAACAGCAAACAAACCATAGAGATAGAACTTGAAACTGCTTTATGGTGTCAAGTTTCAAAGAGCTAGCACAAACCGTGCTTGATTTAGAGTTCCAAATACATGTATCCCTATAGGATAAAACAGAGTGAAACCTCCAAATGAAACCGGTTACAGCCAACGAACGGTTTCACCTAGAAGAACGAAATTTGGCGAGCCAAGTGGGATTGGTGTACTGATCATTACCTGAAAGTTTCATCAAGATGGGGTGATGAAGTGTGTGCTGAGATTTCAGGGAACTCGTAGTTTTTTGGAAGCTTGGCAGGCCCTTTCCATGAAAGTGATTCTCGCCAGTGTCTGCTTAGGGCTACATCAACAGCAAACAAACCGTAGAGATAGAACTTGCAACTGCATTATGGTGTCAAGTTTCAAAGAGCTAGCACAAACCGTGTTTGATTTAGAGTTCCAAATACATGTATCCCTATAGGAGAAAACAGAGTGAAACCTCCAAATGAAACCGGTTACTGCCAATGAACGGTTTCACCTAGAAGAACGAAATTTGGCGAGCCAAGTGGGATTTGTGTACTGATCATTACCTGAAAGTTTCATCAAGATTGGGTGAAAAAGTGTGTGCTGAGATTTCAGGCAACTCGTAGTTTTTTGGAAGCTTGGCAGGCCCTTTCCATGAAAGTGGTTCTCGCCAGTCTCTGCTTAGGGCTACATCAACAGCAAACAAACCATAGAGATAGAACTTGAAACTGCTTTATGGTGTCAAGTTTCAAAGAGCTAGCACAAACCGCGTTTGATTTAGAGTTCCAAATACATGTATCCCTATAGGAGAAAACAGAGTGAAACCTCCAAATGAAACCGGTTACTGCCAACGAATGGTTTCACCTAGAAGAACGAAATTTGGCGAGCCAAGTGGGATTGGTGTACTGATCATTACCTGAAAGTTTCATCAAGATTGGGTGAAAAAGTGTGTGCTGAGATTTCAGGCAACTCGTAGATTTTGGAAGCTTGGCAGGCCCTTTGCATGAAAGTGATTCTCGCAAGTCTCTGCTTAGGGCTACATCAACAGCAAACAAACCATAGAGATAGAACTTGAAACTGCTTTATTGTGTCAAGTTTCAAAGAGCTAGCATAAACCGTGTTTGATTTAGAGTTCCAAATACATGTATCCCTATAGGAGAAAACAGAGTGAAACCTCCAAATGAAACCGATTACTGCCAATGAACGGTTTCACCTAGAAGAACGAAATTTGGCGAGCCAAGTGGGATTGGTGTACTGATCATTACCTGAAAGTTTCATCAAGATTGGGTGAAAAAGTGTGTGCTGAGATTTCAGGCAACTCGTAGTTTTTTGGAAGCTTGGCAGGCCCTTTCCATGAAAGTGATTCTCGCCAGTCTCTGCTTAGGGCTACATCAACAGCAAACAAACCATAGAGATAGAACTTGAAACTGCTTTATGGTGTCAAGTTTCAAAGAGCTAGCACAAACCGTGTTTGATTTAGAGTTCCAAATACATGTATCCCTATAGGAGAAAACAGAGTGAAACCTCAACATGAAACCGGTTACTGCCAATGAACGGTTTCACCTAGAAGAACGAAATTAGGCGAGCCAAGTGGGATTGGTGTACTGATCATTACCTGAAAGTTTCATCAAGATTGGGTGAAAAAGTGTGTGCTGAGATTTCAGGCAACTCGTAGTTTTTTGGAAGCTTGGCAGGCCCTTTCCATGAAAGTGATTCTCGCCAGTCTCTGCTTAGGGCTACATCAACAGCAAAGAAACCATAGAGACAGAACTTGAAACTGCTTTATGGTGTCAAGTTTCAAAGAGCTAGCACAAACCGTGTTTGATTTAGAGTTCCAAATACATGTATCCCTATAGGAGAAAACAGAGTGAAACCTCAAAATGAAACCGGTTACTGCCAACGAACGGTTTCACCTAGAAGAACGAAATTTGCGAGCCAAGTGGGATGGTGTACTGATCATTACCTGAAAGTTTCATCAAGATTGGGTGAAAAAAGTGGGTGCTGAGATTTCAGGCAACTCGTAGTATTTTGGAAGCTTGGCAGGCCCTTTCCATGAAAGTGATTCTGGCCAGTCTCTGGCTTAGGGCTACATCAACAGCAAACAAAACCATAGAGATAGAACTTGAAACTGCTTTTATGGTGTCAAGTTTCAAAGAGCTAGCACAAACCGTGTTTGATTTAGAGTTCCAAATACATGTATCCCTATAGGAGAAAACAGAGTGAAACCTCAAAATGAAACCGGTTACTGCCAACGAACGGTTTCACCTAGAAGAACGAGATTTGGCGAGCCAAGTGGGATTGTGTACTGATCATTACCTGAAAGTTTCATGAAGATTGGGTGAAAAAGTGTGTGCTGATATTTCAGGCAACTCGTAGTTTTTTGGAAGCTTGGCAGCCCTTTCCATGAAAGTAATTCTCGCCAGTCTCTGCTTAGGGCTACATCAACAGCAAACAAACCATAGAGATAGAACTTGAAACTGCTTTATGGTGTCAAGTTTCAAAGAGCTAGCACAAACCGTGTTGGATTTAGAGTTCCATATACATGTATCAATATAGGAGAAAACAGAGTGAAACCTCAAAATGAAAGCGGTTACTGCCAACGAACGGTTTCACCTAGAAGAAGGAAATTTGGCGGGCCAAGTGGGATTGGTGTACTGATAATTACCTGAAAGTTTCGTCAAGATTGGGTGAAAAAGTGTGTGCTGAGATTTCCGGCAACTCGTAGTTTTTTGGAAGGTTGGCAGGCCCTTTCCATGAAAGTGATTGTCGCCAGTCTCTGCTTAGGGCTACATCAACAGCAAACAAACCATAGAGATAGAACTTGAAACTGCTTTATGGTGTCAAGTTTCAAAGAGCTAGCACAAACCGTGTTTGATTTAGAGTTCCAAATACATATATCCCTATAGGAGAAAACAGAGTGAAACCTCCAAATGAAACCGGTTACTGCCAACGAACGGTTTTCACCTAGAAGAACGAGATTTGGCGAGCCAAGTGGGATTGGTGTACTGATCATTACCTGATAGTTTCATCAAGATTGGGTGAAAAAGTGGTGCTGAGATTTCAGGCAACTCGTAGTTTTTTGGAAGCTTGGCAGGCCCTTTCATGAAAGTATTTCTCGCCAGTCTCTGCTTAGGGCTACATCAACAGCAAACAAACCATAGAGATAGAACTTGAAACTGCTTTATGGTGTCAAGTTTCAAGAGCTATCACAAACCCGTGTTTGATTTAGAGTTCCAAATACATGTATCCCTATAGGAGAAAACAGAGTGAAACCTCAAAATGAAACCGGTTACTGCCAACGAACGGTTTCACCTAGAAGAACGAAATTTGGCGATCCAAGTGGGATTGGTGTACTGATCATTACCTGAAAGTTCATCAAGATGGGGTGAAAAGTGTGTGCTGAGATTTCAGGGAACTCGTAGTTTTTTGGAAGCTTGGCAGGCCCTTTCCATGAAAGTGATTCTCGCCAGTCTCTGCTTAGGGCTACATCAACAGCAAACAAACCATAGAGATAGAACTTGAAACTGCATTATGGTGTCCAAGTTTCAAAGAGCTAGCACAAACCGTGTTTGATTTAGAGTTCCAAATAAATGTATCCCTATAGGAGAAAACAGAGTGAAACCTCCAAATGAACCCGATTACTGCCAATCAACGGTTTCACCTAGAAGAACGAAATTTGGCGAGCCAAGTGGGATTTGTGTACTGATCATTACCTGAAAGTTTCATCAAGATTGGGTGAAAAAGTGTGTGCTGAGATTTCAGGCAACTCGTAGTTTTTTGGAAGCTTGGCAGGCCCTTTCCCATGAAAGTGATTCTCGCCAGTCTCTGCTTAGGGCTACATCAACAGCAAACAAACCATAGAGATAGAACTTGAAACTGCTTTATGGTGTCAAGTTTCAAAGAGCTAGCACAAACCGTGTTTGATTTAGAGTTCCAAATACATGTATCCCTATAGGAGAAAACAGAGTGAAACCTCAAAATGAAACCGGTTACTGCCAACGAACGGTTTCACCTAGAAAAACGAAATTTGGCGAGCCAAGTGGGATTGGTGTACTGATCATTACCTGAAAGTTTCATCAAGATGGGGTGAAAAAGTGTGTGCTGACATTTCCGGCAACTCGTAGTTTTTTGGAAGCTTGGCAGGCCCTTTCCATGAAAGTGATTCTGGCCAGTCTCTGCTTAGGGCTACATCAACAGCCAAACAAACCATAGAGATAGAACTTGAAACTGCTTTATGGTGTCAAGTTTCAAAGAGCTAGCACAAACCGTGTTTGATTTAGAGTTCCAAATACATGTATCCCTATAGGAGAAAACAGAGTGAAACCTCAAAATGAAACCGGTTACTTTCAACGAACGGTTTCACCTAGAAGAAAGAGATTTGGCGAGCCAAGTGGGATTGGTGTACTGATCATTACCTGAAAGTTTCATGAAGATTGGGTGAAAAAGTGTGTGCTGAGATTTCAGGCAACTCGTAGTTTTTTGGAAGCTTGGCAGGCCCTTTCCATGAAAGTAATTCTCGCCAGTCTCTGCTTAGGGCTACATCAACAGCAAACAAACCATAGAGATAGAACTTGAAACTGCTTTATGGTGTCAAGTTTCAAAGAGCTAGCACAAACCGTGTTTGATTTAGAGTTCCAAATACATGTATCCCTATAGGAGAAAACAGAGTGAAACCTCCAAATGAAACCGGTTACTGCCAATGAACGGTTTCACCTAGAAGAACGAAATTTGGGCAAGCCAGGTGGGATTGGTGTACTGATCATTACCTGAAATTTTCATCAAGATTGGGTGAAAAAGTGTGTGCTGAGATTTCAGGCAACTCGTAGTTGTTTGGAAGCTTGGCAGGCCCTTTCCATGAAAGTGATTCTCGCCAGTCTCTGCTTAGGGCTACATAAACAAGCAAACAAACCATAGAGATAGAACTTGAAACTGCTTTATGGTGTCAAGTTTTCAAAGAGCTAGCACAAACCGTGTTTGATTTAGAGTTCCAAATACATGTATCCCTATAGGAGAAAACAGAGTGAAACCTCAAATGAAAGCGGATACTGCCAACGACGGTTTCACCTAGAAGAACAAAATTTGGCGAGCCAAGTGGGATTGGTGTACTGATAATTACCTGAAAGTTTCGTCAAGATTGGGTGAAAAAGTGTGTGCTGAGATTTCCGGCAACTCGTAGTTTTTTGGAAGCTTGGCAGGCCCTTTCCATGAAAGTGATTCTCGCCAGTCTCTGCTTAGGGCTACATCAACAGCAAACAAACCATAGAGATAGAACTTGAAACTGCTTTATGGTGTCAAGTTTCAAAGAGCTAGCACAAACCGTGTTGGATTTAGAGTTCCAAATACATGTATCCATATAGGAAAAAACAGAGTGAAACCTCCAAATGAAACCGGTTACTGCCAACGAACGGTTTCACCTAGAAGAACGAAATTTGGCGAGCCAAGTGGGATTGGTGTACTTATCATTACCTGAAAGTTTCATCAATATGGGGTGAAAAAGTGTGTGCTGAGATTTCAGGGAACTCGTAGTTTTTTGGTAGCTTGGCAGGCCCTTTCTATGAAAGTGATTCTGGCCAGTCTCTGCTTAGGGCTACATCAAGAGCAAACAAACCATAGAGATGGAACTTGAAACTGCTTTATGGTGTCAAGTATCAAAGAGCTAGCACAAACCATGTTTGATTTAGAGTTCCAAATACATATATCCCTATAGGAGAAAACAGAGTGAAACCTCCAAATGAAACCGGTTACTGCCAACGAACGGTTTCACCTAGAAGAACGAGATTTGGCGAGCCAAGTGGGATTGGTGTACTGATCATTACCTGAAAGTTTCATCAAGATTGGGTGAAAAAGTGTGTGCTGAGATTTCAGGCAACTCGTAGTTTTTTGGAAGCTTGGCAGGCCCTTTCCATGAAAGTGATTCTCGCCAGTCTCTGCTTAGGGCTACATCAACAGCAAACAAACCATAGAGATAGAACTTGAAACTGCTTTATGGTGTCAAGTTTCAAAGAGCTAGCACAAACCGTGTTTGATTTAGAGTTCCAAATACATGTATCCCTATAGGAGAAAACAGAGTGAAACCTCAAAATGAAACCGGTTACTGCCAACGAACGGTTTCACCTAGAAGAACGAAATTTGGCGATCCAAGTGGGATTGGTGTACTGATCATTACCTGAAAGTTTCATCAAGATGGGGTGAAAAAGTGTGTGCTGAGATTTCAGGGAACTCGTAGTTTTTTGGAAGCTTGGCAGGCCCTTTCCATGAAAGTGATTCTCGCCAGTCTCTGCTTAGGGCTACATCAACAGCAAACAAACCATAGAGATAGAACTTGAAACTGCATTATGGTGTCAAGTTTCAAAGAGCTAGCACAAACCGTGTTTGATTTAGAGTTCCAAATAAATGTATCCCTATAGGAGAAAACAGAGTGAAACCTCCAAATGAACCCGATTACTGCCAATCAACGGTTTCACCTAGAAGAACGAAATTTGGCGAGCCAAGTGGGATTTGTGTACTGATCATTACCTGAAAGTTTCATCAAGATTGGGTGAAAAAGTGTGTGCTGAGATTTCAGGCAACTCGTAGTTTTTTGGAAGCTTGGCAGGCCCTTTCCATGAAAGTGATTCTCGCCAGTCTCTGCTTAGGGCTACATCAACAGCAAACAAACCATAGAGATAGAACTTGAAACTGCTTTATGGTGTCAAGTTTCAAAGAGCTAGCACAAACCGTGTTTGATTTAGAGTTCCAAATACATGTATCCCTATAGGAGAAAACAGAGTGAAACCTCAAAATGAAACCGGTTACTGCCAACGAACGGTTTCACCTAGAAAAACGAAATTTGGCGAGCCAAGTGGGATTGGTGTACTGATCATTACCTGAAAGTTTCATCAAGATGGGGTGAAAAAGTGTGTGCTGACATTTCGGCAACTCGTAGTTTTTTGGAAGCTTGGCAGGCCCTTTCCATGAAAGTGATTCTGGCCAGTCTCTGCTTAGGGCTACATCAACAGCAAACAAACCATAGAGATAGAACTTGAAACTGCTTTATGGTGTCAAGTTTCAAAGAGCTAGCACAAACCGTGTTTGATTTAGAGTTCCAAATACATGTATCCCTATAGGAGAAAACAGAGTGAAACCTCCAAATGAAACCGGTTACTGCCAATGAACGGTTTCACCTAGAAGAACGAAATTTGGCAAGCCAGGTGGGATTGGTGTACTGATCATTACCTGAAATTTTCATCAAGATTGGGTGAAAAAGTGTGTGCTGAGATTTCAGGCAACTCGTAGTTTTTTGGAAGCTTGGCAGGCCCTTTCCATGAAAGTGATTCTCGCCAGTCTCTGCTTAGGGCTACATCAACAGCAAACAAACCATAGAGATAGAACTTGAAACTGCTTTATGGTGTCAAGTTTCAAAGAGCTAGCACAAACCGTGTTTGATTTAGAGTTCCAAATACATGTATCCCTATAGGAGAAAACAGAGTGAAACCTCAAAATGAAAGCGGTTACTGCCAACGAACGGTTTCACCTGGAAGAACAAAATTTGGAGAGCCAAGTGGGATTGGTGTACGGATAATTACCTGAAAGTTTCGTCAAGATTTGGTGAAAAAGTGTGTGCTGAGATTTCCGGCAACTCGTAGTTTTTTGGAAGGTTGGCAGGCCCTTTCCATGAAAGTGATTCTCGCCAGTCTCTGCTTAGGGCTACATCAACAGCAAACAAACCATAGAGATAGAACTTGAAACTGCTTTATGGTGTCAAGTTTCAAAGAGCTAGCACAAACCGTGTTTGATTTAGAGTTCCAAATACATGTATCCATATAGGAAAAAACAGAGTGAAACCTCCAAATGAAACCGGTTACTGCCAACGAACGGTTTCACCTAGAAGAACGAAATTTGGCGAGCCAAGTGGGATTAGTGTACTTATCATTACCTGAAAGTTTCATCAAGATGGGGTGAAAAAGTGTGTGCTGAGATTTCAGGGAACTCGTAGTTTTTTGGTCGCTTGGCAGGCCCTTTCTATGAAAGTGATTCTGGCCAGTCTCTGCTTAGGGCTACATCAACAGCAAACAAACCATAGAGATAGAACTTGAAACTGCTTTATGGTGTCAAGTTTCAAAGAGCTAGCACAAACCGTGTTTGATTTAGAGTTCCAAATACATGTATCCCTATAGGAAAAAACAGAGTGAAACCTCCAAATGAAACCGGTTACTACCAACGAAGGGTTTCACCTAGAAGAACGAAATTTGGCGAGCCAAGTGGGATTGGTGTACTTATCATTACCTGAAAGTTTCATCAAGATGGGGTGAAAAAGTGTGTGGTTAGATTTCAGGGAACTCGTAGTTTTTTGGTAGCTTGGCAGGCCCTTTCTATGAAAGTGATTCTGGCCAGTCTCTGCTTAGGGCTACATCAACAGCAAACAAACCATAGAGATGGAACTTGAAACTGCTTTATGGTGTCAAGTATCAAAGAGCTAGCACAAACCGTGTTTGATTTAGAGTTCCAAATACATATATCCCTATAGGAGAAAACAGAGTGAAACCTCCAAATGAAACCGGTTACTGCCAACGAACGGTTTCACCTAGAAGAACGAGATTTGGCGAGCCAAGTGGGATTGGTGTACTGATCATTACCTGAAAGTTTCATCAAGATTGGGTCAAAAAGTGTGTGCTGAGATTTCAGGCAACTCGTAATTTTTTGGAAGCTTGGCAGGCCCTTTCCATGAAAGTGATTCTCGCCAGTCTCTGCTTAGGGCTACATCAACAGCAAACAAACCATAGAGATAGAACTTGAAACTGCTTTATGGTGTCAAGTTTCAAAGAGCTAGCACAAACCGTGTTTGATTTAGAGTTCCAAATACATGTATCCCTATAGGAGAAAACAGAGTGAAACCTCAAAATGAAACCGGTTACTGCCAACGAACGGTTTCACCTAGAAGAACGAAATTTGGCGATCCAAGTGGGATTGGTGTACTGATCATTACCTGAAAGTTTCATCAAGATGGGGTGAAAAAGTGTGTGCTGAGATTTCAGGGAACTCGTAGTTTTTTGGAAGCTTGGCAGGCCCTTTCCATGAAAGTGATTCTCGCCAGTCTCTGCTTAGGGCTACATCAACAGCAAACAAACCATAGAGATAGAACTTGAAACTGCATTATGGTGTCAAGTTTCAAAGAGCTAGCACAAACCGTGTTTGATTTAGAGTTCCAAATAAATGAATCCCTATAGGAGAAAACAGAGTGAAACCTCAAAATGAACCCGATTACTGCCAATCAACGGTTTCACCTAGAAGAACGAAATTTGGCGAGCCAAGTGGGATTTGTGTACTGATCATTACCTGAAAGTTTCATCAAGATTGGGTGAAAAAGTGTGTGCTGAGATTTCAGGCAACTCATAGTTTTTTGGAAGCTTGGCAGGCCCTTTCCATGAAAGTGATTCTCGCCAGTCTCTGCTTAGGGCTACATCAACAGCAAACAAACCATAGAGATAGAACTTGAAACTGCTTTATGGTGTCAAGTTTCAAAGAGCTAGCACAAACCGTGTTTGATTTAGAGTTCCAAATACATGTATCCCTATAGGAAAAAACAGAGTGAAACCTCCAAATGAAACCGGTTACTGCCAACGAACGGTTTCACCTAGAAGAACGAAATTTGGCGAGCCAAGTGGGATTGGTGTACTGATCATTACCTGAAAGTTTCATGAAGATTGGGTGAAAAAGTGTGTGCTGAGATTTCAGGAAACTCGTAGTTTTTGGAAACTTGGCAGGCCCGTTCCATGAAAGTAATTCTCGCCAGTCTCTGCTTAGGGCTACATCAACAGCAAACAAACCATAGAGATAGAACTTGAAACTGCTTTATGGTGTCAAGTTTCAAAGAGCTAGCACAAACCGTGTTTGATTTAGAGTTCCAAATACATGTATCCCTATAGGAGAAAACAGAGTGAAACCTCCAAATGAAACCGGTTACTGCCAATGAACGGTTTCACCTAGAAGAACGAAATTTGGCAAGCCAGGTGGGATTGGTGTACTGATCATTACCTGAAATTTTCATCAAGATTGGGTGAAAAAGTGTGTGCTGAGATTTCAGGCAACTCGTAGTTTTTTGGAAGCTTGGCAGGCCCTTTCCATGAAAGTGATTCTCGCCAGTCTCTGCTTAGGGCTACATCTACAGCAAACAAACCATAGAGATAGAACTTGAAAACTGCTTTATGTTGTCAAGTTTCAAAGAGCTAGCACAAACCGTGTTTGATTTAGAGTTCCAAATACATGTATCCCTATAGGAGAAAACAGAGTGAAACCTCCAAATGAAACCGGTTACTGCCAACGAACGGTTTCACCTAGAAGAACGAAATTTGGCGAGCCAAGTGGGATTAGTGTACTTATCATTACCTGAAAGTTTCATCAAGATGGGGTGAAAAAGTGTGTGCTGAGATTTCAGGCAACTCGTAGTTTTTTGGTAGCTTGGCAGGCCCTTTCTATGAAAGTGATTCTGGCCAGTCTCTGCTTATGGCTACATGAACAGCAAACAAACCATAGAGATAGAACTTGAAACTGCTTTATGGTGTCAAGTTTCAAAGAGCTAGCACAAACCGTGTTTGATTTAGAGTTCCAAATACATGTATCCCTATAGGAGAAAACAGAGTGAAACCTCCAAATGAAACCGGTTACTGCCAACGAACGGTTTCACCTAGAAAAACGAGATTTAGCGAGCCAAGTGGGATTGGTGTACTGATCATTACCTGAAAGTTTCATCAAGATTGGGTGAAAAAGTGTGTGCTGAGATTTCAGGCAACTCGTAGTTTTTTGGAAGCTTGGCAGGCCCTTTCCATGAAAGTGATTCTCGCCAGTCTCTGCTTAGGGCTACATCAACAGCAAACAAACCATAGAGATAGAACTTGAAACTGCTTTATGGTGTCAAGTTTCAAAGAGCTAGCACAAACCGTGCTTGATTTAGAGTTCCAAATACATGTATCCCTATAGGATAAAACAGAGTGAAACCTCCAAATGAAACCGGTTACTGCCAACGAACGGTTTCACCTAGAAGAACGAAATTGGGCGAGCCAAGTGGGATTGGGGTACTGATCATTACCTGAAAGTTTCATCAAGTTTGCGTGAAAAAGTGTGTGCTGAGATTTCAGGCAACTCGTAGTTTTTTGGAAGCTTGGCAGGCCCTTTCCATGAAAGTGATTCTCGCCAGTCTCTGCTTAGGGCTACATCAACAGCAAACAAACCATAGAGATAGAACTTGAAACTGCTTTATGGTGTCAAGTTTCAAAGAGCTAGCACAAACCGTGCTTGATTTAGAGTTCCAAATACATGTATCCCTATAGGATAAAACAGAGTGAAACCTCCAAATGAAACCGGTTACTGCCAACGAACGGTTTCACCTAGAAGAACGAAATTTGGCGAGCCAAGTGGGATTGGTGTACTGATCATTACCTGAAAGTTTCATCAAGATGGGGTGAAAAAGTGTGTGCTGAGATTTCAGGGAACTCGTAGTTTTTGGAAGCTTGGCAGGCCCTTTCCATGAAAGTGATTCTCGCCAGTCTCTGCTTAGGGCTACATCAACAGCAAACAAACCATAGAGATAGAACTTGAAACTGCATTATGGTGTCAAGTTTCAAAGAGCTAGCACAAACCGTGTTTGATTTAGAGTTCCAAATAAATGTATCCCTATAGGAGAAAACAGAGTGAAACCTCCAAATGAAACCGGTTACTGCCAATGAACGGTTTCACCTAGAAGAACGAAATTTGGCAAGCCAGGTGGGATTGGTGTACTGATCATTACCTGAAATTTTCATCAAGATTGGGTGAAAAAGTGTGTGCTGAGATTTCAGGCAACTCGTAGTTTTTTGGAAGCTTGGCAGGCCCTTTCCATGAAAGTGATTCTCGCCAGTCTCTGCTTAGGGCTACATCAACAGCAAACAAAGCATAGAGATAGAACTTGAAACTGCTTTATGTTGTCAAGTTTCAAAGAGCTAGCACAAACCGTGTTTGATTTAGAGTTCCAAATACATGTATCCCTATAGGAGAAAACAGAGTGAAACCTCAAAATGAAACCGGTTACTGCCAACGAACGGTTTCACCTAGAAGAACAAAATTTGGCGAGCCAAGTGGGATTGGTGTACTGATAATTACCTGAAAGTTTCGTCAAGATTGGGTGAAAAAGTGTGTGCTGAGATTTCCGGCAACTCGTAGTTTTTTGGAAGCTTGGCAGGCCCTTTCCATGAAAGTGATTCTCGCCAGTCTCTGCTTAGGGCTACATCAACAGCAAACAAACCATAGAGATAGAACTTGAAACTGCTTTATGGTGTCAAGTTTCAAAGAGCTAGCACAAACCGTGTTTGATTTAGAGTTCCAAATACATGTATCCCTATAGGAGAAAACAGAGTGAAACCTCCAAATGAAACCGGTTACTGCCAACGAATGGTTTCCCCTAGAAGAACGAAATTTGGCGAGCCAAGTGGTATTGGTGTACTGATCATTACCTGAAAGTTTCATCAAGATTGGGTGAAAAAGTGTGTGCTGAGATTTCAGGCAACTCGTAGATTTTGGAAGCTTGGCAGGCCCTTTCCATGAAAGTGATTCTCGCCAGTCTCTGCTTAGGGCTACATCAACAGCAAACAAACCATAGAGATAGAACTTGAAACGGCTTTATGGTGTCAAGTTTCAAAGAGCTAGCACAAACCGTGTTTGATTTAGAGTTCCAAATACATGTATCCCTATAGGAGAAAACAGAGTGAAACCTCAAAATGAAACCGGTTACTGCCAACGAACGGTTTCACCTAGAAAAACGAAATTTGGCGAGCCAAGTGGGATTGGTGTACTGATCATTACCTGAAAGTTTCATCAAGATTGGGTGAAAAAGTGTGTGCTGAGATTTCCGGAAACTCGTAGTTTTTTGGAAGCTTGGCAGGCCCTTTCCATGAAAGTGATTCTGGCCAGTCTCTGCTTAGGGCTACATCAACACCAAACAAACCATAGAGATAGAACTTGAAACTGCTTTAAGTGTCAAGTTTCAAAGAGCTAGCACAAACCGTGCTTGATTTAGAGTTCCAAATACATGTATCCCTATAGGATAAAACAGAGTGAAACCTCCAAATGAAACCGGTTACTGCCAACGAACGGTTTCACCTAGAAGAACGAAATTTGGCGAGCCAAGTGGGATTGGTGTACTGATCATTACCTGAAAGTTTCATCAAGTTTGGGTGAAAAAGTGTGTGCTGAGATTTCAGGCAACTCGTAGTATTTTGGAAGCTTGGCAGGCCCTTTCCATGAAAGTGATTCTGGCCAGTCTCTGCTTAGGGCTACATGAACACCAAACAAACCATAGAGATAGAACTTGAAACTGCTTTATGGTGTCAAGTTTCAAAGAGCTAGCACAAACCGTGTTTGATTTAGAGTTCCAAATACATGTATCCCTATAGGAGAAACCAGAGTGAAACCTCAAAATGAAACCGGTTACTGCCAACGAACGGTTTCACCTAGAAGAACGAGATTTGTCGAGCCAAGTGGGATTGGTGTACTGATCATTATCTGAAAGTTTCATCAAGATTGGGTGAAAAAGTGTGTGCTGAGATTTCAGGCAACTCGTAGTTTTTTGGAAGCTTGGCAGGCCCTTTCCATGAAAGTGATTCTCGCCAGTCTCTGCTTAGGGCTACATCAACAGCAAACAAACCGTAGAGATAGAACTAGAAACTGCTTTATGGTGTCAAGTTTCAAAGAGCTAGCACAAACCGTGTTGGATTTAGAGTTCCAAATACATGTATCCCTATAGGAGAAAACAGAGTGAAACCTCAAAATGAAACCGGTTACTGCCAACGAACGGTTTCACCTAGAAGAACGAAATTTGGCGAGCCAAGTGGGATTGGTGTACTGATCATTACCTGAAAGTTTCATCAAGATGGGGTGAAAAAGTGTGTGCTGAGATTTCAGGGAACTGGTAGTTTTTTGGAAGCTTGGCAGGCCCTTTCCATGAAAGTGATTCTCGCCAGTCTCTGCTTAGGGCTACATCAACAGCAAACAAACCATAGAGATAGAACTTGAAACTGCTTTATGGTGTCAAGTTTCAAAGAGCTAGCACAAACCGTGTTTGATTTAGAGTTCCAAATACATGTATCCCTATAGGAGAAAACAGAGTGAAACCTCAAAATGAAACCGGTTACTGCCAACGAACGGTTTCACCTAGAAGAACGAAATTTGGCGAGCCAAGTGGGATTGGTGTACTGATCATTACCTGAAAGTTTCATCAAGTTTGGGTGAAAAAGTGTGTGCTGAGATTTCAGGCAACTCGTAGTTTTTTGGAAGCTTGGCAGGCCCTTTCCATGAAAGTGATTCTGGCCAGTCTCTGCTTAGGGCTACATCAACACCAAACAAACCATAGAGATAGAACTTGAAACTGCTTTATGGTGTCAAGTTTCAAAGAGCTAGCACAAACCGTGTTTGATTTAGAGTTCCAAATACATGTATCCCTATAGGAGAAACCAGAGTGAAACCTCAAAATGAAACCGGTTACTGCCAACGAATGGTTTCACCTAGAAGAACGAGATTTGTCGAGCCAAGTGGGATTGGTGTACTGATCATTATCTGAAAGTTTCATCAAGATTGGGTGAAAAAGTGTGTGCTGAGATTTCAGGCAACTCGTAGTTTTTTGGAAGCTTGGCAGGCCCTTTCCATGAAAGTGATTCTCGCCAGTCTCTGCTTAGGGCTACATCAACAGCAAACAAACCATAGAGATAGAACTTGAAACTGCTTTATGGTGTCAAGTTTCAAAGAGCTAGCACAAACCGTGTTTGATTTAGAGTTCCAAATACATGTATCCCTATAGGAGAAAACAGAGTGAAACCTCAAAATGAAACCGGTTACTGCCAACGAACGGTTTCACCTAGAAGAACGAAATTTGGCGAGCCAAGTGGGATTGGTGTACTGATCATTACCTGAAAGTTTCATCAAGATGGGGTGAAAAAGTGTGTGCTGAGATTTCAGGGAACTCGTAGTTTTTTTAAAGCTTGGCAGGCCCTTTCCATGAAAGTGATTCTCGCCAGTCTCTGCTTAGGGCTACATCAACAGCAAACAAACCATAGAGATAGAACTTGAAACTGCTTTATGGTGTCAAGTTTCAAAGAGCTAGCACAAACCGTGTTTGATTTAGAGTTCCAAATACATGTATCCCTATAGGAGAAAACAGAGTGAAACCTCAAAATGAAACCGGTTACTGCCAACGAACGGTTTCACCTAGAAGAACGAAATTTGGCGAGCCAAGTGGGATTGGTGTACTGATCATTACCTGAAAGTTTCATCAAGATTGGGTGAAAAAGTGTGTGCTGAGATTTCAGGCAACTCGTAGTTTTTTGGAAGCTTGGCAGGCCCTTTCCATGAAAGTGATTCTCGCCAGTCTCTGCTTAGGGCTACATCAACAGCAAACAAACCATAGAGATAGAACTTGAAACTGCTTTCTGGTGTCAAGTTTCAAAGAGCTAGCACAAACCGTGTTTGATTTAGAGTTCCAAATACATGTATCCCTATAGGAGAAAACAGAGTGAAACCTCCAAAGGAAACCGATTACTGCCAATGAACGGTTTCACCTAGAAGAACGAAATTTGGCGAGCCAAGTGGGATTGGTGTACTGATCATTACCTGAAAGTTTCATCAAGATTGGGTGAAAAAGTGTGTGCTGAGATTTCAGGCAACTCGTAGTTTTTTGGAAGCTTGGCAGGCCCTTTCCATGAAAGTGATTCTCGCCAGTCTCTGCTTAGGGCTACATCAACAGCAAACAAACCATAGAGATAGAACTTGAAACTGCTTTATGGTGTCAAGTTTCAAAGAGCTAGCACAAACCGTGTTTGATTTAGAGTTCCAAATACATGTATCCCTATAGGAGAAAACAGAGTGAAACCTCCAAATGAAACCGGTTACTGCCAACGAACGGTTTCACCTAGAAGAACGAAATTTGGCGATCCAAGTGGGATTGGTGTACTGATCATTACCTGAAAGTTTCATCAAGATGGGGTGAAAAAGTGTGTGCTGAGATTTCAGGGAACTCGTAGTTTTTTGGAAGCTTGGCAGGCCCTTTCCATGAAAGTGATTCTCGCCAGTCTCTGCTAAGGGCTACATCAACAGCAAACAAACCATAGAGATAGAACTTGAAACTGCTTTATGGTGTCAAGTTTCAAAGAGCTAGCACAAACCGTGTTTGATTTAGAGTTCCAAATACATGTATCCCTATAGGAGAAAACAGAGTGAAACCTCAAAATGAAACTGGTTACTGCCAACGAACGGTTTCACCTAGAAGAACGAAATTTGGCGAGCCAAGTGGGATTGGTGTACTGATCATTACCTGAAAGTTTCATCAAGATGGGGTGAAAAAGTGTGTGCTGAGATTTCAGGGAACTCGTAGTTTTTTGGAAGCTTGGCAGGCCCTTTCCATGAAAGTGATTCTCGCCAGTCTCTGCTTAGGGCTACATCAACAGCAAACAAACCATAGAGATAGAACTTGAAACTGCATTATGGTGTCAAGTTTCAAAGAGCTAGCACAAACCGTGTTTGATTTAGAGTTCCAAATACATGTATCCCTATAGGAGAAAACAGAGTGAAACCTCAAAATGAAACCGGTTACTGCCAACGAACGGTTTCACCTAGAAGAACAAAATTTGGCGAGCCAAGTGGGATTGGTGTACTGATAATTACCTGAAAGTTTCGTCAAGATTGGGTGAAAAAGTGTGTGCTGAGATTTCCGGCAACTCGTAGTTTTTTGGAAGCTTGGCAGGCCCTTTCCATGAAAGTGATTCTCGCCAGTCTCTGCTTAGGGCTACATCAACAGCAAACAAACCATAGAGATAGAACTTGAAACTGCTTTATGGTGTCAAGTTTCAAAGAGCTAGCACAAACCGTATTTGATTTAGAGTTCCAAATACATGTATCCGTATAGGAAAAAACAGAGTGAAACCTCCAAATGAAACCGGTTACTGCCAACGAACGGTTTCACCTAGAAGAACGAAATTTGGCGAGCCAAGTGGGATTAGTGTACTTATCATTACCTGAAAGTTTCATCAAGATGGGGTGAAAAAGTGTGTGCTGAGATTTCAGGGAACTCGTAGTTTTTTGGTAGCTTGGCAGGCCCTTTCTATGAAAGTGATTCTGGCCAGTCTCTGCTTAGGGCTACATCAACAGCAAACAAACCATAGAGATAGAACTTGAAACTGCTTTGTGGTGTCAAGTTTCAAAGAGCTAGCACAAACCGTGTTTGATTTAGAGTTCCAAATACATGTATCCCTATAGGAGAAAACAGAGTGAAACCTCCAAATGAAACCGGTTACTGCCAACGAACGGTTTCACCTAGAAAAACGAGATTTGGCGAGCCAAGTGGGATTGGTGTACTGATCATTACCTGAAAGTTTCATCAAGATTGGGTGAAAAAGTGTGTGCTGAGATTTCAGGCAACTCGTAGTTTTTTGGAAGCTTGGCAGGCCCTTTCCATGAAAGTGATTCTCGCCAGTCTCTGCTTAGGGCTACATCAACAGCAAACAAACCATAGAGATAGAACTTGAAACTGCTTTATGGTGTCAAGTTTCAAAGAGCTAGCACAAACCGTGTTTGATTTAGAGTTCCAAATACATGTATCCCTATAGGAGAAAACAGAGTGAAACCTCCAAATGAAACCGGTTACTGCAAACAAACGGTTTCACCTAGAAGAATGAAATTTGGCGAGCCAAGTGGGACTGGTGTACTGATCATTACCTGAAAGTTTCATGAAGATTGGGTGAAAAAGTGTGTGCTGAGATTTCAGGCAACTCGTAGTTTTTTGGAAGCTTGGCAGGCCCTTTCCATGAAAGTGATTCTTGCCAGTCTCTGCTTAGGGCTACATCAACTGCAAACAAACCATAGAGATAGAACTTGAAACTGCTTTATGGTGTCAATTTTCAAAGAGCTAGCACAAACCGTGTTTGATTTAGAGTTCCAAATACATGTATCCCTATAGGAGAAAACAGAGTGAAACCTCAAAATGAAACCGGTTACTGCCAACGAACGGTTTCAACTAGAAGAACAAAATTTGGCGAGCCAAGTGGGATTGGTGTACTGATCATTACCTGAAAGATTCATCAAGATTGGGTGAAAAAGTGTGTGCTGAGATTTGAGGCAACTCGTAGTTGTTTGGAAGCTTGGCAGGCCCTTTCCATGAAAGTGATTCTCGCCAGTCTCTGCTTAGGGCTACTTCAACAGCAAACAAACCATAGAGATAGAACTTGAAACTGCTTTATGGTGTCAAGTTTCACAGAGCTAGCCCAAACCGTGTTTGATTTAGAGTTCCAAATACATGTATCCCTATAGGAGAAAACAGAGTGAAACCTCAAAATGAAACCGGTTACTGCCAACGAACGGTTTCACCTAGAAGAACGAGATTTGGCGAGCCACGTGGGATTGGTGTACTGATCACTACCTGAAAGTTTCATCAAGATTGGGTGAAAAAGTGTGTGCTGAGATTTCAGGCAACTCGTAATTTTTTGGAAGCTTGGCAGGCCCTTTCCATGAAAGTGATTCTCGCCAGTCTCTGCCTAGGGCTACATCAACAGCAAACAAACCATAGAGATAGAACTTGAAACTGCTTTATGGTGTCAAGTTTCAAAGAGCTAGCACAAACCGTGTTTGATTTAGAGTTCCAAGTACATGTATCCCTATAGGAGAAAACAGAGTGAAACCTCAAAATGAAACCGGTTACTGCCAACGAACGGTTCCACCTAGAAGAACGAAATTTGGCGAGCCAAGTGGGATTGGTGTACTGATCATTACCTGAAAGTTTCATAAAGATTGGGTGAAAAAGTGTGTGCTGAGATTTCAGGCAACTCGTAGTTTTTTGGAAGCTTGGCAGGCCCTTTCCATGAAAGTGATTCTCGCCAGTCTCTGCTTGGGCTACATCAACAGCAAACAAACCATAGAGATAGAACTTGAAACTGCTTTCTGGTGTCAAGTTTCAAAGAGCTAGCACAAACCGTGTTTGATTTAGAGTTCCAAATACATGTATCCCTATAAGAGAAAACAGAGTGAAACCTCAAAATGAAACCGGTTACTGCCAACGAACGGTTTCACCAAGAAGAACGAAATTTGGCGAGCCAAGTGAGATTGGTGTACTGATCATTACCTGAAAGTTTCATCAAGATTGGGTGAAAAAGTGTGTGCTGAGATTTCAGGCAACTCGTAGTTTTTTGGAAGCTTGGCAGGCCCTTTCCATGAAAGTGATTCTGGCCAGTCTCTGCTTAGGGCTACATCAACAGCAAACAAACCATAGAGATAGAACTTGAAACTGCTTTATTGTGTCAAGTTTCAAAGAGCTAGCACAAACCGTGTTTGATTTAGAGTTCCAAGTACATGTATCCCTATAGGAGAAAACAGAGTGAAACCTCAAAATGAAACCGGTTACTGCCAACGAACGGTTCCACCTAGAAGAACGAAATTTGGCGAGCCAAGTGGGATTGGTGTACTGATCATTACCTGAAAGTTTCATAAAGATTGGGTGAAAAAGTGTGTGCTGAGATTTCAGGCAACTCGTAGTTTTTTGGAAGCTTGGCAGGCCCTTTCCATGAAAGTGATTCTCACCAGTCTCTGCTTGGGCTACATCAACAGCAAACAAACCATAGAGATAGAACTTGAAACTGCTTTATGGTGTCAAGTTTCAAAGAACTAGCACAAACCGTGTTTGATTTAGAGTTCCAAATACATGTATCCCTATAGGAGAAAACAGAGTGAAACCTCAAAATGAAACCGGTTACTGCCAACGAACGGTTTCACCAAGAAGAACGAAATTTGGCGAGCCAAGTGAGATTGGTGTACTGATCATTACCTGAAAGTTTCATCAAGATTGGGTGAAAAAGTGTGTGCTGAGATTTCAGGCAACTCGTAGTTTTTTGGGAAGCTTGGCAGGCCCTTTCCATGAAAGTGATTCTCGCCAGTCTCTGCTTAGGGCTACATCAACAGCAAACAAACCATAGAGATAGAACTTGAAACTGCTTTATGGTGTCAAGTTTCAAAGAGCTAGCACAAACCGTGTTTGATTTAGAGTTCCAAATACATGTATCCCTACAGGAGAAAACAGAGTGAAACCTCAAAATGAAACCGGTTACGGCCAACGAACGGTTTCACCTAGAAGAACGAAATTTGGCGAGCCAAGTGGGATTGGTGTACTGATCATTACCTTAAAGTTTCATCAAGATTGGGTGAAAAAGTGTGTTCTGAGATTTCAGGCAACTCGTAGTTTTTTGGAAGCTTGGCAGGCCCTTTCCATGAAAGTGATTCTCGCCAGTCTCTGCTTAGGGCTACATCAACAGCAAACAAACCATAGAGATAGAACTTGAAACTGCTTTATTGTGTCAAGTTTCAAAAGCTAGCACAAACCGTGTTTGATTTAGAGTTCCAAATACATGTATCCCTATAGGAGAAAACAGAGTGAAACCTCAAAATGAAACCGGTTACTGCCAACGAGCGGTTTCACCTAGAAGAACGAAATTTGGCGAGCCAAGTGGGATTGGTGTACTGATCATTACCTGAAAGTTTCATCAAGATTGGGTGAAAAAGTGTGTGCTGAGATTTCAGGCAACTCGTAGTTTTTTGGAAGCTTGGCAGGCCCTTTCCATGAAAGTGATTCTCGCCAGTCTCTGCTTAGGGCTACATCAACAGCAAACAAACCTAGAGATAGAACTTGAAACTGCTTTATGGTGTCAAGTTTCAAAGAGCTAGCACAAACCGTGTTTGATTTAGAGTTCCAAATACATGTATCCCTACAGGAGAAAACAGAGTGAAACCTCAAAATGAAACCGGTTACGGCCAACGAACGGTTTCACCTAGAAGAACGAAATTTGGCGAGCCAAGTGGGATTGGTGTACTGATCATTACCTTAAAGTTTCATCAAGATTGGGTGAAAAAGTGTGTTCTGAGATTTCAGGCAACTCGTAGTTTTTTGGAAGCTTGGCAGGCCCTTTCCATGAAAGTGATTCTCGCCAGTCTCTGCTTAGGGCTACATCAACAGCAAACAAACCATAGAGATAGAACTTGAAACTGCTTTATTGTGTCAAGTTTCAAAAGCTAGCACAAACCGTGTTTGATTTAGAGTTCCAAATACATGTATCCCTATAGGAGAAAACAGAGTGAAACCTCAAAATGAAACCGGTTACTGCCAACGAGCGGTTTCACCTAGAAGAACGAAATTTGGCGAGCCAAGTGGGATTGGTGTACTGATCATTACCTGAAAGTTTCATCAAGATTGGGTGAAAAAGTGTGTGCTGAGATTTCAGGCAACTCGTAGTTTTTTGGAAGCTTGGCAGTCCCTTTCCATGAAAGTGATTCTCGCCAGTCTCTGCTTAGGGCTACATCAACAGCAAACAAACCATAGAGATAGAACTTGAAACTGCTTTATTGTGTCAAGTTTCAAAAGCTAGCACAAACCGTGTTTTATTTAGAGTTCCAAATACATGTATCCCTATAGGAGAAAACAGAGTGAAACCTCAAAATGAACCCGGTTACTGCCAACGAACGGTTTCACCTAGAAGAACGAAATTTGGCGAGCCAAGTGGGATTTGTGTACTGATCATTACCTGAAAGTTTCATCAAGATTGGGTGAAAAAGTGTGTGCTGAGATTCAGGAAACTCGTAGTTTTTTGGAAGCTTGGCAGGCCCTTTCCATGAAAGTGATTCTCGCCAGTCTCTGCTTAGGGCTACATCAACAGCAAACAAACCATAGAGATAGAACTTGAAACTGCTTTATGGTGTCAAGTTTCAAAGAGCTAGCACAAACCGTGTTTGATTTAGAGTTCCAAATACATGTATCCCTATAGGAGAAAACAGAGTGAAACCTCAAAATGAAACCGGTTACTGCCAACGAACGGTTTCACCTAGAAGAACGAAATTTGGCGAGCCAAGTGGGATTGGTGTACTGATCATTACCTGAAAGTTTCATCAAGATTGGGTGAAAAAGTGTGTGCTGAGATTTCAGGCAACTCGTAGTTTTTTGGTAGCCTGGCAGGCCCTTTCCATGAAAGTGATTCTCGCCAGAATCTGCTTAGGGCTACATCAACAGCAAACAAACCATAGAGATAGAACTTGAAACTGCTTTATTGTGTCAAGTTTCAAAGAGCTAGCAAAAACCGTGTTTGATTTAGCGTTCCAAATATATGTATCCCTATAGGAGAAAACAGAGTGAAACCTCAAAATGAAACCGGTTACTGCCAACGAACGGTTTCACCTAGAAGAAGGAGATTTGTCGAGCCAAGTGGGATTGGTGTACTGATCATTACCTGAAAGTTTCATCAAGATTGGGTGAAAAAGTGTGTGCTGAGATTTCAGGCAACTCGTAGTTTTTTGGAAGCTTGGCAGGCCCTTTCCATGAAAGTGATTCTCGACAGTCTCTGCTTAGGGCTACATCAACAGCCAAAAAACCATAGAGATAGAACTTGAAACTGCTTTATGGTGTCAAGTTTCAAAGAGCTAGCACAAACCGTGTTTGATTTAGAGTTCCAAGTACATGTATCCCTATAGGAGAAAACAGAGTGAAACCTCAAAATGAAACCGGTTACTGCCAACGAACGGTTCCACCTAGAAGAACGAAATTTGGCGAGCCAAGTGGGATTGGTGTACTGATCATTACCTGAAAGTTTCATCAAGATTGGGTGAAAAAGTGTGTGCTAGATTTCAGGCAACTCTTAGTTTTTTGGAAGCTTGGCAGGCCCTTTCCATGAAACTGATTCTCGCCAGTCTCTGCTTAGGGCTACATCAACAGCAAACAAACCATAGAGATAGAACTTGAAACTGCTTTATGGTGTCAAGTTTCAAAGAGCTAGCACAAACCGTGTTTGATTTAGAGTTCCAAATACATGTATCCCTATAGGAGAAAACAGAGTGAAACCTCAAAATGAAACCGGTTACTGCCAACGAACGGTTTCACCTAGAAGAACGAGATTTGGCGAGCCACGTGGGATTGGTGTACTGATCACTACCTGAAAGTTTCATCAAGATTGGGTGAAAAAGTGTGTGCTGAGATTTCAGGCAACTCGTAATTTTTTGGAAGCTTGGCAGGCCCTTTCCATGAAAGTGATTCTCGCCAGTCTCTGCCTAGGGCTACATCAACAGCAAACAAACCATAGAGATAGAACTTGAAACTGCTTTATTGTGTCAAGTTTCAAAGAGCTAGCACAAACCGTGTTTGATTTAGAGTTCCAAGTACATGTATCCCTATAGGAGAAAACAGAGTGAAACCTCAAAATGAAACCGGTTACTGCCAACGAGCGGTTTCACCTAGAAGAACGAAATTTGGCGAGCCAAGTGGGATTGGTGTACTGATCATTACCTGAAAGTTTCATCAAGATTGGGTGAAAAAGTGTGTGCTGAGATTTCAGGAAACTCGTAGTTTTTTGGAAGCTTGGCAGGCCCTTTCCATGAAAGTGATTCTCGCCAGTCTCTGCTTAGGGCTACATCAACAGCAAACAAACCATAGAGATAGAACTTGAAACTGCTTTATGGTGTCAAGTTTCAAAGAGCTAGCACAAACCGTGTTTGATTTAGAGTTCCAAGTACATGTATCCCTATAGGAGAAAACAGAGTGAAACCTCAAAATGAAACCGGTTACTGCCAACGAACGGTTCCACCTAGAAGAACGAAATTTGGCGAGCCAAGTGGGATTGGTGTACTGATCATTACCTGAAAGTTTCATCAAGATTGGGTGAAAAAGTGTGTGCTAGATTTCAGGCAACTCTTAGTTTTTTGGAAGCTTGGCAGGCCCTTTCCATGAAACTGATTCTCGCCAGTCTCTGCTTAGGGCTACATCAACAGCAAACAAACCATAGAGATAGAACTTGAAACTGCTTTATGGTGTCAAGTTTCAAAGAGCTAGCACAAACCGTGTTTGATTTAGAGTTCCAAATACATGTATCCCTATAGGAGAAAACAGAGTGAAACCTCAAAATGAAACCGGTTACTGCCAACGAACGGTTTCACCTAGAAGAACGAGATTTGGCGAGCCACGTGGGATTGGTGTACTGATCACTACCTGAAAGTTTCATCAAGATTGGGTGAAAAAGTGTGTGCTGAGATTTCAGGCAACTCGTAATTTTTTGGAAGCTTGGCAGGCCCTTTCCATGAAAGTGATTCTCGCCAGTCTCTGCCTAGGGCTACATCAACAGCAAACAAACCATAGAGATAGAACTTGAAACTGCTTTATTGTGTCAAGTTTCAAAGAGCTAGCACAAACCGTGTTTGATTTAGAGTTCCAAGTACATGTATCCCTATAGGAGAAAACAGAGTGAAACCTCAAAATGAAACCGGTTACTGCCAACGAACGGTTCCACCTAGAAGAACGAAATTTGGCGAGCCAAGTGGGATTGGTGTACTGATCATTACCTGAAAGTTTCATAAAGATTGGGTGAAAAAGTGTGTGCTGAGATTTCAGGCAACTCGTAGTTTTTTGGAAGCTTGGCAGGCCCTTTCCATGAAAGTGATTCTCGCCAGTCTCTGCTTGGGCTACATCAACAGCAAACAAACCATAGAGATAGAAATTGAAACTGCTTTATGGTGTCAAGTTTCAAAGAGCTAGCACAAACCGTGTTTGATTTAGAGTTCCAAATACATGTATCCCTATAGGAGAAAACAGAGTGAAACCTCAAAATGAAACCGGTTACTGCCAACGAACGGTTTCACCAAGAAGAACGAAATTTGGCGAGCCAAGTGAGATTGGTGTACTGATCATTACCTGAAAGTTTCATCAAGATTGGGTGAAAAAGTGTGTGCTGAGATTTCAGGCAACTCGTAGTTTTTTGGAAGCTTGGCAGGCCCTTTCCATGAAAGTGATTCTCGCCAGTCTCTGCTTAGGGCTACATCAACAGCAAACAAACCATAGAGATAGAACTTGAAACTGCTTTATGGTGTCAAGTTTCAAAGAGCTAGCACAAACCGTGTTTGATTTAGAGTTCCAAATACATGTATCCCTACAGGAGAAAACAGAGTGAAACCTCAAAATGAAACCGGTTACGGCCAACGAACGGTTTCACCTAGAAGAACGAAATTTGGCGAGCCAAGTGGGATTGGTGTACTGATCATTACCTTAAAGTTTCATCAAGATTGGGTGAAAAAGTGTGTTCTGAGATTTCAGGCAACTCGTAGTTTTTTGGAAGCTTGGCAGGCCCTTTCCATGAAAGTGATTCTCGCCAGTCTCTGCTTAGGGCTACATCAACAGCAAACAAACCATAGAGATAGAACTTGAAACTGCTTTATTGTGTCAAGTTTCAAAAGCTAGCACAAACCGTGTTTGATTTAGAGTTCCAAATACATGTATCCCTATAGGAGAAAACAGAGTGAAACCTCAAAATGAAACCGGTTACTGCCAACGAGCGGTTTCACCTAGAAGAACGAAATTTGGCGAGCCAAGTGGGATTGGTGTACTGATCATTACCTGAAAGTTTCATCAAGATTGGGTGAAAAAGTGTGTGCTGAGATTTCAGGCAACTCGTAGT
This sequence comes from Ictidomys tridecemlineatus, assembly GCF_052094955.1. Taxonomy (NCBI): domain Eukaryota; kingdom Metazoa; phylum Chordata; class Mammalia; order Rodentia; family Sciuridae; genus Ictidomys; species Ictidomys tridecemlineatus. The sequence goes on from NW_027521362.1 coordinate 64,839, forward strand.
TTTTTGGAAGCTTGGCAGGCCCTTTCCATGAAAGTGATTCTCGCCAGTCTCTGCTTAGGGCTACATCAACAGCAAACAAACCATAGAGATAGAACTTGAAACTGCTTTATGGTGTCAAGTTTCAAAGAGCTAGCACAAACCGTGTTTGATTTAGAGTTCCAAGTACATGTATCCCTATAGGAGAAAACAGAGTGAAACCTCAAAATGAAACCGGTTACTGCCAACGAACGGTTTCACCAAGAAGAACGAAATTTGGCGAGCCAAGTGAGATTGGTGTACTGATCATTACCTGAAAGTTTCATCAAGATTGGGTGAAAAAGTGTGTGCTGAGATTTCAGGCAACTCGTAGTTTTTTGGAAGCTTGGCAGGCCCTTTCCATGAAAGTGATTCTCGCCAGTCTCTGCTTAGGGCTACATCAACAGCAAACAAACCATAGAGATAGAACTTGAAACTGCTTTATGGTGTCAAGTTTCAAAGAGCTAGCACAAACCGTGTTTGATTTAGAGTTCCAAATACATGTATCCCTACAGGAGAAAACAGAGTGAAACCTCAAAATGAAACCGGTTACGGCCAACGAACGGTTTCACCTAGAAGAACGAAATTTGGCGAGCCAAGTGGGATTGGTGTACTGATCATTACCTTAAAGTTTCATCAAGATTGGGTGAAAAAGTGTGTTCTGAGATTTCAGGCAACTCGTAGTTTTTTGGAAGCTTGGCAGGCCCTTTCCATGAAAGTGATTCTCGCCAGTCTCTGCTTAGGGCTACATCAACAGCAAACAAACCATAGAGATAGAACTTGAAACTGCTTTATTGTGTCAAGTTTCAAAAGCTAGCACAAACCGTGTTTGATTTAGAGTTCCAAATACATGTATCCCTATAGGAGAAAACAGAGTGAAACCTCAAAATGAAACCGGTTACTGCCAACGAGCGGTTTCACCTAGAAGAACGAAATTTGGCGAGCCAAGTGGGATTGGTGTACTGATCATTACCTGAAAGTTTCATCAAGATTGGGTGAAAAAGTGTGTGCTGAGATTTCAGGCAACTCGTAGTTTTTTGGAAGCTTGGCAGGCCCTTTCCATGAAAGTGATTCTCGCCAGTCTCTGCTTAGGGCTACATCAACAGCAAACAAACCATAGAGATAGAACTTGAAACTGCTTTATGGTGTCAAGTTTCAGAGAGCTAGCACAAACCGTGTTTGATTTAGAGTTCCAAATACATGTATCCCTATAGGAGAAAACAGAGTGAAACCTCAAAATGAAACCGGTTACTGCCAACGAACGGTTTCACCTAGAAGAACGAAATTTGGCGAGCCAAGTGGGATTGGTGTACTGATCATTACCTGAAAGTTTCATCAAGTTTGGGTGAAAAAGTGTGTGCTGAGATTTCAGGCAATCGTAGTTTTTTGGTAGCCTGGCAGGCCCTTTCCATGAAAGTGATTCTCGCCAGAATCTGCTTAGGGCTACATCAACAGCAAACAAACCATAGAGATAGAACTTGAAACTGCTTTATTGTGTCAAGTTTCAAAGAGCTAGCACAAACCGTGTTTGATTTAGAGTTCCAAATACATGTATCCCTATAGGAGAAAACAGAGTGAAACCTCAAAATGAAACCGGTTACTGCCAATGAACGGTTTAACCTAGAAGAACGAAATTTGGCGAGCCAAGTGGGATTGGTGTACTGATCATTACCTGAAAGTTTCATCAAGATTGGGTGAAAAAGTGTGTGCTGAGATTTCAGGCAACTCGTAGTTTTTTGGAAGCTTGGCAGGCCCTTTCCATGAAAGTGATTCTCGCCAGTCTCTGCTTAGGGCTACATCAACAGCAAACAAACCATAGAGATAGAACTTGAAACTGCTTTATTGTGTCAAGTTTCAAAGAGCTAGCAAAAACCGTGTTTGATTTAGCGTTCCAAATACATGTATCCCTATAGGAGAAAACAGAGTGAAACCTCAAAATGAAACCGGTTACTGCCAACGAACGGTTTCACCTAGAAGAACGAGATTTGGCGAGCCACGTGGGATTGGTGTACTGATCACTACCTGAAAGTTTCATCAAGATTGGGTGAAAAAGTGTGTGCTGAGATTTCAGGCAACTCGTAATTTTTTGGAAGCTTGGCAGGCCCTTTCCATGAAAGTGATTCTCGCCAGTCTCTGCCTAGGGCTACATCAACAGCAAACAAACCATAGAGATAGAACTTGAAACTGCTTTATTGTGTCAAGTTTCAAAGAGCTAGCACAAACCGTGTTTGATTTAGAGTTCCAAGTACATGTATCCCTATAGGAGAAAACAGAGTGAAACCTCAAAATGAAACCGGTTACTGCCAACGAACGGTTCCACCTAGAAGAACGAAATTTGGCGAGCCAAGTGGGATTGGTGTACTGATCATTACCTGAAAGTTTCATAAAGATTGGGTGAAAAAGTGTGTGCTGAGATTTCAGGCAACTCGTAGTTTTTTGGAAGCTTGGCAGGCCCTTTCCATGAAAGTGATTCTCGCCAGTCTCTGCTTGGGCTACATCAACAGCAAACAAACCATAGAGATAGAAATTGAAACTGCTTTATGGTGTCAAGTTTCAAAGAGCTAGCACAAACCGTGTTTGATTTAGAGTTCCAAATACATGTATCCCTATAGGAGAAAACAGAGTGAAACCTCAAAATGAAACCGGTTACTGCCAACGAACGGTTTCACCAAGAAGAACGAAATTTGGCGAGCCAAGTGAGATTGGTGTACTGATCATTACCTGAAAGTTTCATCAAGATTGGGTGAAAAAGTGTGTGCTGAGATTTCAGGCAACTCGTAGTTTTTTGGAAGCTTGGCAGGCCCTTTCCATGAAAGTGATTCTCGCCAGTCTCTGCTTAGGGCTACATCAACAGCAAACAAACCATAGAGATAGAACTTGAAACTGCTTTATGGTGTCAAGTTTCAAAGAGCTAGCACAAACCGTGTTTGATTTAGAGTTCCAAATACATGTATCCCTACAGGAGAAAACAGAGTGAAACCTCAAAATGAAACCGGTTACGGCCAACGAACGGTTTCACCTAGAAGAACGAAATTTGGCGAGCCAAGTGGGATTGGTGTACTGATCATTACCTTAAAGTTTCATCAAGATTGGGTGAAAAAGTGTGTTCTGAGATTTCAGGCAACTCGTAGTTTTTTGGAAGCTTGGCAGGCCCTTTCCATGAAAGTGATTCTCGCCAGTCTCTGCTTAGGGCTACATCAACAGCAAACAAACCATAGAGATAGAACTTGAAACTGCTTTATTGTGTCAAGTTTCAAAAGCTAGCACAAACCGTGTTTGATTTAGAGTTCCAAATACATGTATCCCTATAGGAGAAAACAGAGTGAAACCTCAAAATGAAACCGGTTACTGCCAACGAGCGGTTTCACCTAGAAGAACGAAATTTGGCGAGCCAAGTGGGATTGGTGTACTGATCATTACCTGAAAGTTTCATCAAGATTGGGTGAAAAAGTGTGTGCTGAGATTTCAGGCAACTCGTAGTTTTTTGGAAGCTTGGCAGGCCCTTTCCATGAAAGTGATTCTCGCCAGTCTCTGCTTAGGGCTACATCAACAGCAAACAAACCATAGAGATAGAACTTGAAACTGCTTTATGGTGTCAAGTTTCAAAGAGCTAGCACAAACCGTGTTTGATTTAGAGTTCCAAATACATGTATCCCTATAGGAGAAAACAGAGTGAAACCTCAAAATGAAACCGGTTACTGCCAACGAACGGTTTCACCTAGAAGAACGAAATTTGGCGAGCCAAGTGGGATTGGTGTACTGATCATTACCTGAAAGTTTCATCAAGATTGGGTGAAAAAGTGTGTGCTGAGATTTCAGGCAACTCGTAGTTTTTTGGTAGCCTGGCAGGCCCTTTCCATGAAAGTGATTCTCGCCAGAATCTGCTTAGGGCTACATCAACAGCAAACAAACCATAGAGATAGAACTTGAAACTGCTTTATGGTGTCAAGTTTCAAAGAGCTAGCACAAACCGTGTTTGATTTAGAGTTCCAAATACATGTATCCCTATAGGAGAAAACAGAGTGAAACCTCAAAATGAAACCGGTTACTGCCAATGAACGGTTTAACCTAGAAGAACGAAATTTGGCGAGCCAAGTGGGATTGGTGTACTGATCATTACCTGAAAGTTTCATCAAGATTGGGTGAAAAAGTGTGTGCTGAGATTTCAGGCAACTCGTAGTTTTTTGAAAGCTTGGCAGGCCCTTTCCATGAAAGTGATTCTCGCCAGTCTCTGCTTAGGGCTACATCAACAGCAAACAAACCATAGAGATAGAACTTGAAACTGCTTTATTGTGTCAAGTTTCAAAGAGCTAGCAAAAACCGTGTTTGATTTAGCGTTCCAAATACATGTATCCCTATAGGAGAAAACAGAGTGAAACCTCAAAATGAAACCGGTTACTGCCAACGAACGGTTTCACCTAGAAGAAGGAGATTTGTCGAGCCAAGTGGGATTGGTGTACTGATCATTACCTGAAAGTTTCATCAAGATTGGGTGAAAAAGTGTGTGCTGAGATTTCAGGCAACTCGTAGTTTTTTGGAAGCTTGGCAGGCCCTTTCCATGAAAGTGATTCTCGCAAGTCTCTGCTTAGGGCTACATCAACAGCAAACAAACCATAGAGATAGAACTTGAAACTGCTTTATGGTGTCAAGTTTCAAAGAGCTAGCACAAACCGTGTTTGATTTAGAGTTCCAAGTACATGTATCCCTATAGGAGAAAACAGAGTGAAACCTCAAAATGAAACCGGTTACTGCCAACGAACGGTTCCACCTAGAAGAACGAAATTTGGCGAGCCAAGTGGGATTGGTGTACTGATCATTACCTGAAAGTTTCATCAAGATTGGGTGAAAAAGTGTGTGCTAGATTTCAGGCAACTCTTAGTTTTTTGGAAGCTTGGCAAGCCCTTTCCATGAAACTGATTCTCGCCAGTCTCTGCTTAGGGCTACATCAACAGCAAACAAACCATAGAGATAGAACTTGAAACTGCTTTATGGTGTCAAGTTTCAAAGAGCTAGCACAAACCGTGTTTGATTTAGAGTTCCAAATACATGTATCCCTATAGGAGAAAACAGAGTGAAACCTCAAAATGAAACCGGTTACTGCCAACGAACGGTTTCACCTAGAAGAACGAGATTTGGCGAGCCACGTGGGATTGGTGTACTGATCACTACCTGAAAGTTTCATCAAGATTGGGTGAAAAAGTGTGTGCTGAGATTTCAGGCAACTCGTAATTTTTTGGAAGCTTGGCAGGCCCTTTCCATGAAAGTGATTCTCGCCAGTCTCTGCCTAGGGCTACATCAACAGCAAACAAACCATAGAGATAGAACTTGAAACTGCTTTATTGTGTCAAGTTTCAAAGAGCTAGCACAAACCGTGTTTGATTTAGAGTTCCAAGTACATGTATCCCTATAGGAGAAAACAGAGTGAAACCTCAAAATGAAACCGGTTACTGCCAACGAACGGTTCCACCTAGAAGAACGAAATTTGGCGAGCCAAGTGGGATTGGTGTACTGATCATTACCTGAAAGTTTCATAAAGATTGGGTGAAAAAGTGTGTGCTGAGATTTCAGGCAACTCGTAGTGTTTTGGAAGCTTGGCAGGCCCTTTCCATGAAAGTGATTCTCGCCAGTCTCTGCTTGGGCTACATCAACAGCAAACAAACCATAGAGATAGAACTTGAAACTGCTTTATGGTGTCAAGTTTCAAAGAGCTAGCACAAACCGTGTTTGATTTAGAGTTCCAAATACATGTATCCCTATAGGAGAAAACAGAGTGAAACCTCAAAATGAAACCGGTTACTGCCAACGAACGGTTTCACCAAGAAGAACGAAATTTGGCGAGCCAAGTGAGATTGGTGTACTGATCATTACCTGAAAGTTTCATCAAGATTGGGTGAAAAAGTGTGTGCTGAGATTTCAGGCAACTCGTAGTTTTTTGAAGCTTGGCAGGCCCTTTCCATGAAAGTGATTCTCGCCAGTCTCTGCTTAGGGCTACATCAACAGCAAACAAACCATAGGGATAGAACTTGAAACTGCTTTATGGTGTCAAGTTTCAAAGAGCTAGCACAAACCGTGTTTGATTTAGAGTTCCAAATACATGTATCCCTACAGGAGAAAACAGAGTGAAACCTCAAAATGAAACCGGTTACGGCCAACGAACGGTTTCACCTAGAAGAACGAAATTTGGCGAGCCAAGTGGGATTGGTGTACTGATCATTACCTTAAAGTTTCATCAAGATTGGGTGAAAAAGTGTGTTCTGAGATTTCAGGCAACTCGTAGTTTTTTGGAAGCTTGGCAGGCCCTTTCCATGAAAGTGATTCTCGCCAGTATCTGCTTAGGGCTACATCAACAGCAAACAAACCATAGACATAGAACTTGAAACTGCTTTATTGTGTTAAGTTTCAAAAGCTAGCACAAACCGTGTTTGATTTAGAGTTCCAAATACATGTATCCCTATAGGAGAAAACAGAGTGAAACCTCAAAATAAAACCGGTTACTGCCAACGAGCGGTTTCACCTAGAAGAACGAAATTTGGCGAGCCAAGTGGGATTGGTGTACTGATCATTACCTGAAATTTTCATCAAGATTGGGTGAAAAAGTGTGTGCTGAGATTTCAGGCAACTCGTAGTTTTTTGGAAGCTTGGCAGGCCCTTTCCATGAAAGTGATTCTCGCCAGTCTCTGCTTAGGGCTACATCAACAGCAAACAAACCATAGAGATAGAACTTGAAACTGCTTTATTGTGTCAAGTTTCAAAAGCTAGCACAAACCGTGTTTTATTTAGAGTTCCAAATACATGTATCCCTATAGGAGAAAACAGAGTGAAACCTCAAAATGAACCCGGTTACTGCCAACGAACGGTTTCCCCTAGAAGAACGAAATTTGGTGAGCCAAGTGGGATTGGTGTACTGATCATTACCTGAAAGTTTCATCAAGATTGGGTGAAAAAGTGTGTGCTGAGATTTCAGGCAACTCGTAGTTCTTTGGAAGCTTGGCAGGCCCTTTCCATGAAAGTGATTCTCGCCAGTCTCTGCTTAGGGCTACATCAACAGCAAACAAACCATAGAGATAGAACTTGAAACTGCTTTATTGTGTCAAGTTTCAAAAGCTAGCACAAACCGTGTTTGATTTAGAGTTCCAAATACATGTATCCCTATAGGAGAAAACAGAGTGAAACCTCAAAATGAAACCGGTTACTGCCAACGAGCGGTTTCACCTAGAAGAACGAAATTTGGCGAGCCAAGTGGGATTGGTGTACTGATCATTACCTGAAAGTTTCATCAAGATTGGGTGAAAAAGTGTGTGCTGAGATTTCAGGCAACTCGTAGTTTTTTGGAAGCTTGGCAGGCCCTTTCCATGAAAGTGATTCTCGCCAGTCTCTGCTTAGGGCTACATCAACAGCAAACAAACCATAGAGATAGAACTTGAAACTGCTTTATTGTGTCAAGTTTCAAAGAGCTAGCACAAACCGTGTTTGATTTAGAGTTCCAAATACATGTATCCCTATAGGAGAAAACAGAGTGAAACCTCAAAATGAAACCGGTTAGTGCCAACGAACGGTTTCACCTAGAAGAACGAAATTTGGCGAGCCAAGTGGGATTGGTGTACTGATCATTACCTGAAAGTTTCATCAAGATTGGGTGAAAAAGTGTGTGCTGAGATTTCAGGCAACTCGTAGTTTTTTGGTAGCCTGGCAGGCCCTTTCCATGAAAGTGATTCTCGCCAGAATCTGCTTAGGGCTACATCAACAGCAAACAAACCATAGAGATAGAATTTGAAACTGCTTTATTGTGTCAAGTTTCAAAGAGCTAGCACAAACCGTGTTTGATTTAGAGTTCCAAATACATGTATCCCTATAGGAGAAAACAGAGTGAAACCTCAAAATGAAACCGGTTACTGCCAATGAACGGTTTAACCTAGAAGAACGAAATTTGCCGAGCCAAGTGGGATTGGTGTACTGATCATTACCTGAAAGTTTCATCAAGATTGGGTGAAAAAGTGTGTGCTGAGATTTCAGGCAACTCGTAGTTTTTTGGAAGCTTGGCAGGCCCTTTCCATGAAAGTGATTCTCGCCAGTCTCTGCTTAGGGCTACATCAACAGCAAACAAACCATAGAGATAGAACTTGAAACTGCTTTATTGTGTCAAGTTTCAAAGAGCTAGCAAAAACCGTGTTTGATTTAGCGTTCCAAATACATGTATCCCTATAGGAGAAAACAGAGTGAAACCTCAAAATGAAACCGGTTACTGCCAACGAACGGTTTCACCTAGAAGAACGAAATTTGGAGAGCCAAGTGGGATTGGTGTACTGATCATTACCTGAAAGTTTCATCAAGATTGGGTGAAAAAGTGTGTGCTGAGATTTCAGGCAACTCGTAGTTTTTTGGAAGCTTGGCAGGCCCTTTCCATGAAAGTGATTCTCGACAGTCTCTGCTTAGGGCTACATCAACAGCAAACAATCCATAGAGATAGAACTTGAAACTGCTTTATTGTGTCAAGTTTCAAAGAGCTATCACAAACCGTGTTTGATTTAGAGTTCCAAATACATGTATCCCTATAGGAGAAAACAGAGTGAAACCTCAAAATGAAACCAGTTACTGCCAACGAAAGGTTTCACTTAGAAGAACGAAATTTGTCGAGCCAATTGGGATTGGTGTACTGATCATTACCTGAAAGTTTCATCAAGATTGGGTGAAAAAGTGTGTGCTGAGATTTCAGGCAACTCGTAGTGTTTTGGAAGCTTGGCAGGCCCTTTCCATGAAAGTGATTCTCGCCAATCTCTGCTTAGGGCTACATCAACAGCAAACAAACCATAGAGATAGAACTTGAAACTGCTTTATTGTGTCAAGTTTCAAAGAGCTAGCACAAACCGTGTTTGATTAAGAGTTCCAAATACATGTATCCCTATAGGAGAAAACAGAGTGAAACCTCAAAATGAAACCGGTTACTGCCAACGAACGGTTTCACCTAGAAGAACGAAATTTGGCAAGCCAAGTGGGATTGGTGTACTGATCATTACCTGAAAGTTTCATCAAGATTGGGTGAAAAAGTGTGTGCTGAAATTTCAGGCAACTCGTAGTTTTTTGGAAGCTTGGCAGGCCCTTTCCATGAAAGTGATTCTCACCAGTCTCTGCTTAGGGCTACATCAACAGCAAACAAACCATATAGATATAACTTGAAACTGCTTTATGGTGTCAAGTTTCAAAGAGCTAGCACAAACCGTGTTTGATTTAGAGTTCCAATTACATGTATCCCTATAGGAGAAAACAGAGTGAAACCTCAAAATGAAACCGGTTACTGCCAACGAACGGTTTCACCTAGAAGAACGAAATTTGGCGAGCCAAGTGGGATTGGTGTACTGATGATTACCTGAAAGTTTCATCAAGATTGGGTGAAAAAGTGTGTGCTGAGATTTCAGGCAACTCGTAGTTTTTTGGAAGCTTGGCAGGCCCTTTCCATGAAAGTGATTCTCGCCAGTCTCTGCTTAAGGCTACATCAACAGCAAACAAACCATAGAGATAGAACTTGAAACTGCTTTATGGTGTCAAGTTTCAAAAAGCTAGCACAAACCGTGTTTGATTTAGAGTTCCAAGTACATGTATCCCTATAGGAGAAAACAGAGTGAAACCTCAAAATGAAACCGGTTACTGCCAACGAATGGTTCCACCTAGAAGAACGAAATTTGGCGAGCCAAGTGGGATTGGTGTACTGATCATTACCTGAAGGTTTCATAAAGATTGGGTGAAAAAGTGTGTGATGAGATTTCAGGCAACTCATAGTTTTTTGGAAGCTTGGCAGGCCCTTTCCATGAAAGTGATTCTCGCCAGTCTCTGCTTAGGGCTACATCAACAGCAAACAAACCATAGAGATAGAACTTGAAACTGCTTTATGGTGTCAAGTTTCAAAGAGCTAGCACAAACCGTGTTTGATTTAGAGTTCCAGGTACATGTATCCCTATAGGAGAAAACAGAGTGAAACCTCAAAATGAAACCGGTTACTGCCAACGAACGGTTCCACCTAGAAGAACGAAATTTGGCGAGCCAAGTGGGATTGGTGTACTGATCATTACCTGAAAGTTTCATCAAGATTGGGTGAAAAAGTGTGTGCTAGATTTCAGGCAACTCTTAGTTTTTTGGAAGCTTGGCAGGCCCTTTCCATGAAACTGATTCTCGCCAGTCTCTGCTTAGGGCTACATCAACAGCAAACAAACCATAGAGATAGAACTTGAAACTGCTTTATGGTGTCAAGTTTCAAAGAGCTAGCACAAACCGTGTTTGATTTAGAGTTCCAAATACATGTATCCCTATAGGAGAAAACAGAGTGAAACCTCAAAATGAAACCGGTTACTGCCAACGAACGGTTTCACCTAGAAGAACGAGATTTGGCGAGCCACGTGGGATTGGTGTACTGATCACTACCTGAAAGTTTCATCAAGATTGGGTGAAAAAGTGTGTGCTGAGATTTCAGGCAACTCGTAATTTTTTGGAAGCTTGGCAGGCCCTTTCCATGAAAGTGATTCTCGCCAGTCTCTGCCTAGGGCTACATCAACAGCAAACAAACCATAGAGATAGAACTTGAAACTGCTTTATTGTGTCAAGTTTCAAAGAGCTAGCACAAACCGTGTTTGATTTAGAGTTCCAAGTACATGTATCCCTATAGGAGAAAACAGAGTGAAACCTCAAAATGAAACCGGTTACTGCCAACGAACGTTTCCACCTAGAAGAACGAAATTTGGCGAGCCAAGTGGGATTGGTGTACTGATCATTACCTGAAAGTTTCATAAAGATTCGGTGAAAAAGTGTGTGCTGAAATTTCAGGCAACTCGTAGTTTTTTGGAAGCTTGGCAGGCCCTTTCCATGAAAGTGATTCTCGCCAGTCTCTGCTTAGGGCTACATCAACAGCAAACAAACCATATAGCTAGAACTTGAAACTGCTTTATGGTGTCAAGTTTCAAAAAGCTAGCACAAACCGTGTTTGATTTAGAGTTCCAAGTACATGTATCCCTATAGGAGAAAACAGAGTGAAACCTCAAAATGAAACCGGTTACTGCCAACGAATGGTTCCACCTAGAAGAACGAAATTTGGCGAGCCAAGTGGGATTGGTGTACTGATCATTACCTGAAGGTTTCATAAAGATTGGGTGAAAAAGTGTGTGATGAGATTTCAGGCAACTCATAGTTTTTTGGAAGATTGGCAGGCCCTTTCCATGAAAGTGATTCTCGCCAGTCTCTGCTTAGGGCTACATCAACAGCAAACAAACCATACAGATAGAACTTGAAACTGCTTTATGGTGTCAAGTTTCAAAGAGCTAGCACAAACCGTGTTTGATTTAGAGTTCCAAATACATGTATCCCTATAGGAGAAAACAGAGTGAAACCTCAAAATGAAACCGGTTACTGCCAACGAACGGTTTCACCTAGAAGAACGAGATTTGGCGAGCCACGTGGGATTGGTGTACTGATCACTACCTGAAAGTTTCATCAAGATTGGGTGAAAAAGTGTGTGCTGAGATTTCAGGCAACTCGTAATTTTTTGGAAGCTTGGCAGGCCCTTTCCATGAAAGTGATTCTCGCCAGTCTCTGCCTAGGGCTACATCAACAGCAAACAAACCATAGAGATAGAACTTGAAACTGCTTTATTGTGTCAAGTTTCAAAAGCTAGCACAAACCGTGTTTGATTTAGAGTTCCAAATACATGTATCCCTATAGGAGAAAACAGAGTGAAACCTCAAAATGAAACCGGTTACTGCCAACGAGCGGTTTCACCTAGAAGAACGAAATTTGGCGAGCCAAGTGGGATTGGTGTACTGATCATTACCTGAAAGTTTCATCAAGATTGGGTGAAAAAGTGTGTGCTGAGATTTCAGGCAACTCGTAGTTTTTTGGAAGCTTGGCAGGCCCTTTCCATGAAAGTGATTCTCGCCAGTCTCTGCTTAGGGCTACATCAACAGCAAACAAACCATAGAGATAGAACTTGAAACTGCTTTATGGTGTCAAGTTTCAAAGAGCTAGCACAAACCGTGTTTGATTTAGAGTTCCAAATACATGTATCCCTATAGGAGAAAACAGAGTGAAACCTCAAAATGAAACCGGTTACTGCCAACGAACGGTTTCACCTAGAAGAACGAAATTTGGCGAGCCAAGTGGGATTGGTGTACTGATCATTACCTGAAAGTTTCATCAAGATTGGGTGAAAAAGTGTGTGCTGAGATTTCAGGCAACTCGTAGTTTTTTGGTAGCCTGGCAGGCCCTTTCCATGAAAGTGATTCTCGCCAGAATCTGCTTAGGGCTACATCAACAGCAAACAAACCATAGAGATAGAATTTGAAACTGCTTTATTGTGTCAAGTTTCAAAGAGCTAGCACAAACCGTGTTTGATTTAGAGTTCCAAATACATGTATCCCTATAGGAGAAAACAGAGTGAAACCTCAAAATGAAACCGGTTACTGCCAATGAACGGTTTAACCTAGAAGAACGAAATTTGCCGAGCCAAGTGGGATTGGTGTACTGATCATTACCTGAAAGTTTCATCAAGATTGGGTGAAAAAGTGTGTGCTGAGATTTCAGGCAACTCGTAGTTTTTTGGAAGCTTGGCAGGCCCTTTCCATGAAAGTGATTCTCGCCAGTCTCTGCTTAGGGCTACATCAACAGCAAACAAACCATAGAGATAGAACTTGAAACTGCTTTATTGTGTCAAGTTTCAAAGAGCTAGCAAAAACCGTGTTTGATTTAGCGTTCCAAATACATGTATCCCTATAGGAGAAAACAGAGTGAAACCTCAAAATGAAACCGGTTACTGCCAACGAACGGTTTCACCTAGAAGAACGAAATTTGGAGAGCCAAGTGGGATTGGTGTACTGATCATTACCTGAAAGTTTCATCAAGATTGGGTGAAAAAGTGTGTGCTGAGATTTCAGGCAACTCGTAGTTTTTTGGAAGCTTGGCAGGCCCTTTCCATGAAAGTGATTCTCGACAGTCTCTGCTTAGGGCTACATCAACAGCAAACAATCCATAGAGATAGAACTTGAAACTGCTTTATTGTGTCAAGTTTCAAAGAGCTATCACAAACCGTGTTTGATTTAGAGTTCCAAATACATGTATCCCTATAGGAGAAAACAGAGTGAAACCTCAAAATGAAACCAGTTACTGCCAACGAAAGGTTTCACTTAGAAGAACGAAATTTGTCGAGCCAATTGGGATTGGTGTACTGATCATTACCTGAAAGTTTCATCAAGATTGGGTGAAAAAGTGTGTGCTGAGATTTCAGGCAACTCGTAGTGTTTTGGAAGCTTGGCAGGCCCTTTCCATGAAAGTGATTCTCGCCAATCTCTGCTTAGGGCTACATCAACAGCAAACAAACCATAGAGATAGAACTTGAAACTGCTTTATTGTGTCAAGTTTCAAAGAGCTAGCACAAACCGTGTTTGATTAAGAGTTCCAAATACATGTATCCCTATAGGAGAAAACAGAGTGAAACCTCAAAATGAAACCGGTTACTGCCAACGAACGGTTTCACCTAGAAGAACGAAATTTGGCAAGCCAAGTGGGATTGGTGTACTGATCATTACCTGAAAGTTTCATCAAGATTGGGTGAAAAAGTGTGTGCTGAAATTTCAGGCAACTCGTAGTTTTTTGGAAGCTTGGCAGGCCCTTTCCATGAAAGTGATTCTCACCAGTCTCTGCTTAGGGCTACATCAACAGCAAACAAACCATATAGATATAACTTGAAACTGCTTTATGGTGTCAAGTTTCAAAGAGCTAGCACAAACCGTGTTTGATTTAGAGTTCCAATTACATGTATCCCTATAGGAGAAAACAGAGTGAAACCTCAAAATGAAACCGGTTACTGCCAAGGAACGGTTTCACCTAGAAGAACGAAATTTGGCGAGCCAAGTGGGATTGGTGTACTGATGATTACCTGAAAGTTTCATCAAGATTGGGTGAAAAAGTGTGTGCTGAGATTTCAGGCAACTCGTAGTTTTTTGGAAGCTTGGCAGGCCCTTTCCATGAAAGTGATTCTCGCCAGTCTCTGCTTAAGGCTACATCAACAGCAAACAAACCATAGAGATAGAACTTGAAACTGCTTTATGGTGTCAAGTTTCAAAAAGCTAGCACAAACCGTGTTTGATTTAGAGTTCCAAGTACATGTATCCCTATAGGAGAAAACAGAGTGAAACCTCAAAATGAAACCGGTTACTGCCAACGAATGGTTCCACCTAGAAGAACGAAATTTGGCGAGCCAAGTGGGATTGGTGTACTGATCATTACCTGAAGGTTTCATAAAGATTGGGTGAAAAAGTGTGTGATGAGATTTCAGGCAACTCATAGTTTTTTGGAAGCTTGGCAGGCCCTTTCCATGAAAGTGATTCTCGCCAGTCTCTGCTTAGGGCTACATCAACAGCAAACAAACCATAGAGATAGAACTTGAAACTGCTTTATGGTGTCAAGTTTCAAAGAGCTAGCACAAACCGTGTTTGATTTAGAGTTCCAGGTACATGTATCCCTATAGGAGAAAACAGAGTGAAACCTCAAAATGAAACCGGTTACTGCCAACGAACGGTTCCACCTAGAAGAACGAAATTTGGCGAGCCAAGTGGGATTGGTGTACTGATCATTACCTGAAAGTTTCATCAAGATTGGGTGAAAAAGTGTGTGCTAGATTTCAGGCAACTCTTAGTTTTTTTGGAAGCTTGGCAGGCCCTTTCCATGAAACTGATTCTCGCCAGTCTCTGCTTAGGGCTACATCAACAGCAAACAAACCATAGAGATAGAACTTGAAACTGCTTTATGGTGTCAAGTTTCAAAGAGCTAGCACAAACCGTGTTTGATTTAGAGTTCCAAATACATGTATCCCTATAGGAGAAAACAGAGTGAAACCTCAAAATGAAACCGGTTACTGCCAACGAACGGTTTCACCTAGAAGAACGAGATTTGGCGAGCCACGTGGGATTGGTGTACTGATCACTACCTGAAAGTTTCATCAAGATTGGGTGAAAAAGTGTGTGCTGAGATTTCAGGCAACTCGTAATTTTTTGGAAGCTTGGCAGGCCCTTTCCATGAAAGTGATTCTCGCCAGTCTCTGCCTAGGGCTACATCAACAGCAAACAAACCATAGAGATAGAACTTGAAACTGCTTTATTGTGTCAAGTTTCAAAGAGCTAGCACAAACCGTGTTTGATTTAGAGTTCCCAAGTACATGTATCCCTATAGGAGAAAACAGAGTGAAACCTCAAAATGAAACCGGTTACTGCCAACGAACGTTTCCACCTAGAAGAACGAAATTTGGCGAGCCAAGTGGGATTGGTGTACTGATCATTACCTGAAAGTTTCATAAAGATTCGGTGAAAAAGTGTGTGCTGAAATTTCAGGCAACTCGTAGTTTTTTGGAAGCTTGGCAGGCCCTTTCCATGAAAGTGATTCTCGCCAGTCTCTGCTTAGGGCTACATCAACAGCAAACAAACCATATAGATAGAACTTGAAACTGCTTTATGGTGTCAAGTTTCAAAAAGCTAGCACAAACCGTGTTTGATTTAGAGTTCCAAGTACATGTATCCCTATAGGAGAAAACAGAGTGAAACCTCAAAATGAAACCGGTTACTGCCAACGAATGGTTCCACCTAGAAGAACGAAATTTGGCGAGCCAAGTGGGATTGGTGTACTGATCATTACCTGAAGGTTTCATAAAGATTGGGTGAAAAAGTGTGTGATGAGATTTCAGGCAACTCATAGTTTTTTGGAAGATTGGCAGGCCCTTTCCATGAATGTGATTCTCGCCAGTCTCTGCTTAGGGCTACATCAACAGCAAACAAACCATACAGATAGAACTTGAAACTGCTTTATGGTGTCAAGTTTCAAAGAGCTAGCACAAACCGTGTTTGATTTAGAGTTCCAAATACATGTATCCCTATAGGAGAAAACAGAGTGAAACCTCAAAATGAAACCGGTTACTGCCAACGAACGGTTTCACCTAGAAGAACGAGATTTGGCGAGCCACGTGGGATTGGTGTACTGATCACTACCTGAAAGTTTCATCAAGATTGGGTGAAAAAGTGTGTGCTGAGATTTCAGGCAACTCGTAATTTTTTGGAAGCTTGGCAGGCCCTTTCCATGAAAGTGATTCTCGCCAGTCTCTGCCTAGGGCTACATCAACAGCAAACAAACCATAGAGATAGAACTTGAAACTGCTTTATTGTGTCAAGTTTCAAAAGCTAGCACAAACCGTGTTTGATTTAGAGTTCCAAATACATGTATCCCTATAGGAGAAAACAGAGTGAAACCTCAAAATGAAACCGGTTACTGCCAACGAGCGGTTTCACCTAGAAGAACGAAATTTGGCGAGCCAAGTGGGATTGGTGTACTGATCATTACCTGAAAGTTTCATCAAGATTGGGTGAAAAAGTGTGTGCTGAGATTTCAGGCAACTCGTAGTTTTTTGGAAGCTTGGCAGGCCCTTTCCATGAAAGTGATTCTCGCCAGTCTCTGCTTAGGGCTACATCAACAGCAAACAAACCATAGAGATAGAACTTGAAACTGCTTTATGGTGTCAAGTTTCAAAGAGCTAGCACAAACCGTGTTTGATTTAGAGTTCCAAATACATGTATCCCTATAGGAGAAAACAGAGTGAAACCTCAAAATGAAACCGGTTACTGCCAACGAACGGTTTCACCTAGAAGAACGAAATTTGGCGAGCCAAGTGGGATTGGTGTACTGATCATTACCTGAAAGTTTCATCAAGATTGGGTGAAAAAGTGTGTGCTGAGATTTCAGGCAACTCGTAGTTTTTTGGTAGCCTGGCAGGCCCTTTCCATGAAAGTGATTCTCGCCAGAATCTGCTTAGGGCTACATCAACAGCAAACAAACCATAGAGATAGAACTTGAAACTGCTTTATTGTGTCAAGTTTCAAAGAGCTAGCACAAACCGTGTTTGATTTAGAGTTCCAAATACATGTATCCCTATAGGAGAAAACAGAGTGAAACCTCAAAATGAAACCGGTTACTGCCAACGAACGGTTTCACCTAGAAGAACGAGATTTGGCGAGCCAAGTGGGATTGGTGTACTGATCATTACCTGAAAGTTTCATCAAGATTGGGTGAAAAAGTGTGTGCCGAGATTTCAGGCAACTCGTAGTTTTTTGGAAGCTTGGCAGGCCCTTTCCATGAAAGTGATACTCGCCAGTCTCTGCTTAGGGCTACATCAACAGCAAACAAACCATAGAGATAGAACTTGAAACTGCTTTATTGTGTCTAGTTTCAAAGAGCTAGCACAAACCGTGTTTGATTTAGAGTTCCAAATACATGTATCCCTATAGGAGAAAACAGAGTGAAACCTCAAAATGAAACCGGTTACTGCCAACGAACTGTTTCACCTAGAAGAACGAAAATTTGGCGAGCCAAGTGGGATTGGTGTACTGATCATTACCTGAAAGTTTCATCATGATTGGGTGAAAAAGTGTGTGCTGAGATTTCAGGCAACTCGTAGTTTTTTGGAAGCTTGGCAGGCCCTTTCCATGAAAGTGATTCTCGCCTGTCTCTGCTTAGGGCTACATCAACAGCAAACAAACCATAGAGATAGAACTTGAAACTGCTTTATTGTGTCAAGTTTCAAAGAGCTAGCACAAACCGTGTTTGATTTAGAGTTCCAAATACATGTATCCCTATAGGAGAAAACAGAGTGAAACCTCAAAATGAAACCAGTTACTGCCAAGGAACGGTTTCACTTAGAAGAACGAAATTTGGCGAGCCATGTGGGATTGGTGTACTGATCATTACCTGAAAGTTTCATCAAGATTGGGTGAAAAAGTGTGTGCTGAGATTTCAGGCAACTCGTAGTGTTTTGGAAGCTTGGCAGGCCCTTTAATGAAAGTGATTCTCGCCAGTCTCTGCTCAGGGCTACATCAACAGCAAACAAACCATAGAGATAGAACTTGAAACTGCTTTATTGTGTCAAGTTTCAAAGAGCTAGCAAAAACCGTGTTTGATTTAGAGTTCCAAATACATGTATTCCTATAGGAGAAAACAGAGTGAAACCTTAAAATGAAACCGGTTACTGCCAACGAACGGTTTCACCTAGAAGATCTAAATTTGGCGAGCCAAGTGGGATTGGTGTACTGATCATTACCTGAAAGTTTCATCAAGATTGGGTGAAAAAGTGTGTGCTGAGATTTCAGGCAACTCGTAGTTTTTTGGAAGCTGGCAGGCCCTTTCCATGAAAGTGATTCTCGCCAGTCTCTGCTTAGGGCTACATCAATAGCAAACAAACCATAGAGATAGAACTTGAAACTGCTTTATTGTGTCAAGTTTCAAAAAGCTAGCACAAACCGTGTTTGATTTAGAGTTCCAAATACATGTATCCCTATAGGAGAAAAGAGAGTGAAACCTCAAAATGAAACCGGTTACTGCCAACGAACGGTTTCACCTAGAAGATCTAAATTTGGCGAGCCAAGTGGGATTGGTGTACTGATCATTACCTGAAAGTTTCATCAAGATTGGGTGAAAAAGTGTGTGCTGAGATTTCAGGCAACTCGTAGTATTTTGGAAGCTGGCAGGCCCTTTCCATGTAAGTGATTCTCGCCAGTCTCTGCTTAGGGCTACATCAACAGCAAACAAACCATAGAGATAGAACTTGAAACTGCTTTATTGTGTCAAGTTTCAAAAAGCTAGCACAAACCGTGTATGATTTAGAGTTCCAAATACATGTATCCCTATAGGAGAAAAGAGAGTGAAACCTCAAAATGAAACCGGTTACTGCCAACGAACGGTTTCACCTAGAAGAACGAAATTTGGCGAGCCAAGTGGGATTGGTGTACTGATCATTACCTGAAAGTTTCATCAAGATTGGGTGAAAAAGTGTGTGCTGAGATTTCAGGCAACTCGTAGATTTTTGGAAGCTTGGCAGGCCCTTTCCATGAAAGTGATTCTCGCCAGTCTCTGCTTAGGGCTACATCAACAGCAGACAAACCATAGAGATAGAACTTGAAACTGCTATATTGTGTCAAGTTTCAAAGAGCTAGCACAAACAGTGTTTGATTTAGAGTTCCAAATACATGTATTCCTATAGGAGAAAACAGAGTGAAACCTCAAAATGAAACCGGTTACTGCCAACGAACGGTTTCACCTAGAAGAACGAAATTTGGCGAGCCACGTGGGATTGGTGTACTGATCATTACCTGAAAGTTTCATCAAGATTGGGTGAAAAAGTGTGGGCTGAGATTTCAGGCAACTCGTAGTTTTTTGGAAGCTTGGCAGGCCCTTTCCATGAAAGTGATTCTCGCCAGTCTCTGCTTAGGGCTACATCAACAGCAAACAAACCATAGAGATAGAACTTGAAACTGCTTTATTGTGTCAAGTTTCAAAGAGCTAGCAAAAACCGTGTTTGATTTAGCGTTCCAAATACATGTATCCCTATAGGAGAAAACAGAGTGAAACCTCAAAATGAAACCGGTTACTGCCAACGAACGGTTTCACCTAGAAGAACGAAATTTGGCGAGCCAAGTGGGATTGGTGTACTGATCATTACCTGAAAGTTTCATCAAGATTGGGTGAAAAAGTGTGTGCTGAGATTTCAGGAAACTCGTAGTTTTTTGGAAGCTTGGCAGGCCCTTTCCATGAAAGTGATTCTCGCCAGTCTCTGCTTAGGGCTACATCAACAGCAAAAAACCATAGAGATAGAACTTGAAACTGCTTTATTGTGTCTAGTTTCAAAGAGATAGCACAAACCGTGTTTGATTTAGAGTTCCAAATACATGTATCCCTATAGGAGAAAACAGAGTGAAACCTCAAAATGAAACCGGTTACTGCCAACGAACTGTTTCACCTAGAAGAACGAAATTTGGCGAGCCAAGTGGGATTGGTGTACTGATCATTACCTGAAAGTTTCATCATGATTGGGTAAAAAAGTGTGTGCTGAGATTTCAGGCAACTCCTAGTGTTTTGGAAGCTTGGCAGGCCCTTTCCATGAAAGTGATTCTCACCTGTCTCTGCTTAGGGCTACATCAACAGCAAACAAACCATAGAGATAGAACTTGAAACTGCTTTATTGTGTCAAGTTTCAAAGAGCTAGCACAAACCGTGTTTGATTTAGAGTTCCAAATACATGTATCCCTATAGGAGAAAACAGAGTGAAACCTCAAAATGAAACCAGTTACTGCCAAGGAACGGTTTCACTTAGAAGAACGAAATTTGGCGAGCCATGTGGGATTGGTGTACTGATCATTACCTGAAAGTTTCATCAAGATTGGGTGAAAAAGTGTGTGCTGAGATTTCAGGCAACTCGTAGTGATTTGGAAGCTTGGCAGGCCCTTTCCATGAAAGTGATTCTCGCCAGTCTCTGCTCAGGGCTACATCAACAGCAAACAAACCATAGAGATAGAACTTGAAACTGCTTTATTGTGTCAAGTTTCAAAGAGCTAGCAAAAACCGTGTTTGATTTAGAGTTCCAAATACATGTATCCCTATAGGAGAAAACAGAGTGAAACCTCAAAATGAAACCGGTTACTGCCAACGAACGGTTTCACCTAGAAGATCTAAATTTGGCGAGCCAAGTGGGATTGGTGTACTGATCATTACCTGAAAGTTTCATCAAGATTGGGTGAAAAAGTGTGTGCTGAGATTTCAGGCAACTCGTAGTTTTTTGGAAGCTGGCAGGCCCTTTCCATGAAAGTGATTCTCGCCAGTCTCTGCTTAGGTCTACATCAACAGCAAACAAACCATAGAGATAGAACTTGAAACTGCTTTATTGTGTCAAGTTTCAAAGAGCTAGCACAAACCGTGTTTGATTTAGAGTTCCAAATACATGTATCCCTATAGGAGAAAACAGAGTGAAACCTCAAAATGAAACCGGTTACTGCCAACGAACGGTTTCACCTAGAAGAACGAAATTTGGCGAGCCAAGTGGGATTGGTGTACTGATCATTACCTGAAAGTTTCATCATGATTGGGTGAAAAAGTGTGTGCTGAGATTTCAGGCAACTCGTAGTTTTTTGGAAGCTTGGCAGGCCCTTTCCATGAAAGTGATTCTCGCCAGTCTCTGCTTAGGGCTACATCAACAGCAGACAAACCATAGAGATAGAACGTGAAACTGCTATATTGTGTCAAGTTTCAAAGAGCTAGCACAAACCGTGTTTGATTTAGAGTTCCAAATACATGTATCCCTATAGGAGAAAACAGAGTGAAACCTCAAAATGAAACCGGTTACTGCCAACGAACGGTTTCACCTAGAAGAACGAAATTTGGCGAGCCAAGTGGGATTGGTGTACTGATCATTACCTGAAAGTTTCATCAAGATTGGGTGAAAAAGTGTGTGCTGAGATTTCAGGCAACTCGTAGTTTTTTGGAAGCTTGGCAGGCCCTTTCCATGAAAGTGATTCTCGCCAGTCTCTGCTTAGGGCTTCATCAACAGCAGACAAACCATAGAGATAGAACTTGAAACTGCTTTATTGTGTCAAGTTTCAAAGAGCTAGCACAAACCGTGTTTGATTTAGAGTTCCAAATACATGTATCCCTATAGGAGAAAACAGAGTGAAACCTCAAAATGAAACCGGTTACTGCCAACGAACGGTTTCACCTAAAAGAACGAAATTTGGCGAGCCAAGTGGGATTGGTGTACTGATCATTACCTGAAAGATTCATCAAGATTGGGTGAAAAAGTGTGTGCTGAGATTTCAGGCAACTCGTAGTTTTTTGGAAGCTTGGCAGGCCCTTTCCATGAAAGTGATTCTCGCCAGTCTCTGCTTAGGGCTACATCAACAGCAAACAAACCATAGAGATAGAACTTGAAACTGCTTTATTGTGTCAAGTTTCATAGAGCTAGCACAAACCGTGTTTGATTTAGAGTTCCAAATACATGTATCCCTATAGGAGAAAACAGAGTGAAACCTCAAAATGAAACCGGTTACTGCCAACGAACGGTTTCACCTAGAAGAACGAAATTTGGCGAGCCAAGTGGGATTGGTGTACTGATCATTACCTGAAAGTTTCATCAAGAGTGGGTGAAAAAGTGTGTGCTGAGATTTCAGGCAACTCGTAGTGTTTTGGAAGCTTGGCAGGCCCTTTCCATGAAAGTGATTCTCGCCAGTCTCTGCTCAGGGCTACATCAACAGCAAACAAACCATAGAGATAGAACTTGAAACTGCTTTATTGTGTCAAGTTTCAAAGAGCTAGCAAAACCGTGTTTGATTTAGAGTTCCAAATACATGTATCCCTATAGGAGAAAACAGAGTGAAACCTCAAAATGAACCGGTTACTGCCAACGAACGGTTTCACCTAGAAGATCGAAATTTGGCGAGCCAAGTGGATTGGTGTACTGATCATTACCTGAAAGTTTCATCAAGATTGGGTGAAAAAGTGTGTGCTGAGATTTCAGGCAACTCGTAGTTTTTTGGAAGCTGGCAGTCCCTTTCCATGAAAGTGATTCTCGCCAGTCTCTGCTTAGGGCTACATCAACAGCAAACAAACCATAGAGATAGAACTTGAAACTGCTTTATTGTGTCAAGTTTCATAGAGCTAGCACAAACCGTGTTTGATTTAGAGTTCCAAATACATGTATCCCTATAGGAGAAAACAGAGTGAAACCTCAAAATGAAACCGGTTACTGCCAACGAACGGTTTCACCTAGAAGAACGAAATTTGGCGAGCCAAGTGGGATGGGTGTACTGATCATTACCTGAAAGTTTCATCAAGATTGGGTGAAAAAGTGTGTGCTGAGATTTCAGGGAACTCGTAGTGTTTTGGAAGCTTGGCAGGCCCTTTCCATGAAAGTGATTCTCGCCAGTCTCTGCATAGGGCTACATCAACAGCAAACAAACCATAGAGATAGAACTTGAAACTGCTTTATGGTGTCAAGTTTAAAAGAGCTAGCACAAACCGTGTTTGATTTAGAGTTCCAAATACATGTATCCCTATAGGAGAAAACAGAGTGAAACCTCAAAATGAAACCGGTTACTGCCAACGAACGGTTTCACCTAGAAGAACGAAATTTGGCGAGCCACGGGGGATTGGTGTACTGATCATTACCTGAAAGTTTCATCAAGATTGGGTGAAAAAGTGTGTGCTGAGATTTCAGGCAACTCGTAGTGTTTTGGAAGCTTGGCAGGCCCTTTCCATGAAAGTGATTCTCGCCAGTCTCTGCTCAGGGCTACATCAACAGCAAACAAACCATAGAGATAGAACTTGAAACTGCTTTATTGTGTCAAGTTTCAAAGAGCTATCAAAAACCGTGTTTGATTTAGAGATCCAAATACATGTATCCCTATAGGAGAAAACAGAGTGAAACCTCAAAATGAAACCGGTTACTGCCAACGAACGGTTTCACCTAGAAGAACGAAATTTGGCGAGCCAAGTGGGATTGGTGTACTGATCATTACCTGAAAGTTTCATCAAGATTGGTGAAAAAGTGTGTGCTGAGATTTCAGGCAACTCGTAGTTTTTTGGAAGCTTGGCAGGCCCTTTCCATGAAAGTGATTCTCGCCAGTCTCTGCTTAGGGCTACATCAACAGCAAAAAACCATAGAGATAGAACTTGAAACTGCTTTATTGTGTCTAGTTTCAAAGAGATAGCACAAACCGTGTTTGATTTAGAGTTCCAAATACATGTATCCCTATAGGAGAAAACAGAGTGAAACCTCAAAATGAAACCGGTTACTGCCAACGAACTGTTTCACCTAGAAGAACGAAATTTGGCGAGCCAAGTGGGATTGGTGTACTGATCATTACCTGAAAGTTTCATCATGATTGGGTGAAAAAGTGTGTGCTGAGATTTCAGGCAACTCGTAGTGTTTTGGAAGCTTGGCAGGCCCTTTCCATGAAAGTGATTCTCACCTGTCTCTGCTTAGGGCTACATCAACAGCAAACAAACCATAGAGATAGAACTTGAAACTGCTTTATTGTGTCAAGTTTCAAAGAGCTAGCACAAACCGTGTTTTGATTTAGAGTTCCAAATACATGTATCCCTATAGGAGAAAACAGAGTGAAACCTCAAAATGAAACCAGTTATTGCCAAGGAACGGTTTCACTTAGAAGAACGAAATTTGGCGAGCCATGTGGGATTGGTGTACTGATCATTACCTGAAAGTTTCATCAAGATTGGGTGAAAAAGTGTGTGCTGAGATTTCAGGCAACTCGTAGTGATTTGGAAGCTTGGCAGGCCCTTTCCATGAAAGTGATTCTCGCCAGTCTCTGCTCAGGGCTACATCAACAGCAAACAAACCATAGAGATAGAACTTGAAACTGCTTTATTGTGTCAAGTTTCAAAGAGCTAGCAAAAACCGTGTTTGATTTAGAGTTCCAAATACATGTATCCCTATAGGAGAAAACAGAGTGAAACCTCAAAATGAAACCGGTTACTGCCAACGAACGGTTTCACCTAGAAGATCTAAATTTGGCGAGCCAAGTGGGATTGGTGTACTGATCATTACCTGAAAGTTTCATCAAGATTGGGTGAAAAAGTGTGTGCTGAGATTTCAGGCAACTCGTAGTTTTTTGGAAGCTGGCAGGCCCTTTCCATGAAAGTGATTCTCGCCAGTCTCTGCTTAGGTCTACATCAACAGCAAACAAACCATAGAGATAGAACTTGAAACTGCTTTATTGTGTCAAGTTTCAAAGAGCTAGCACAAACCGTGTTTGATTTAGAGTTCCAAATACATGTATCCCTATAGGAGAAAACAGAGTGAAACCTCAAAATGAAACCGGTTACTGCCAACGAACGGTTTCACCTAAAAGAACGAAATTTGGCGAGCCAAGTGGGATTGGTGTACTGATCATTACCTGAAAGATTCATCAAGATTGGGTGAAAAAGTGTGTGCTGAGATTTCAGGCAACTCGTAGTTTTTGGAAGCTTGGCAGGCCCTTTCCATGAAAGTGATTCTCGCCAGTCTCTGCTTAGGGCTACATCAACAGCAAACAAACCATAGAGATAGAACTTGAAACTGCTTTATGGTGTCAAGTTTAAAAGAGCTAGCACAAACCGTGTTTGATTTAGAGTTCCAAATACATGTATCCCTATAGGAGAAAACAGAGTGAAACCTCAAAATGAAACCGGTTACTGCCAACGAACGGTTTCACCTAGAAGAACGAAATTTGGCGAGCCACGGGGGATTGGTGTACTGATCATTACCTGAAAGTTTCATCAAGATTGGGTCAAAAAGTGTGTGCTGAGATTTCAGGCAACTCGTAGTGTTTTGGAAGCTTGGCAGGCCCTTTCCATGAAAGTGATTCTCGCCAGTCTCTGCTCAGGGCTACATCAACAGCAAACAAACCATAGAGATAGAACTTGAAACTGCTTTATTGTGTCAAGTTTCAAAGAGCTATCAAAAACCGTGTTTGATTTAGAGTTCCAAATACATGTATCCCTATAGGAGAAAACAGAGTGAAACCTCAAAATGAAACCGGTTACTGCCAACGAACGGTTTCACCTAGAAGAACGAAATTTGGCGAGCCAAGTGGGATTGGTGTACTGATCATTACCTGAAAGTTTCATCAAGATTGGGTGAAAAAGTGTGTGCTGAGATTTCAGGCAACTCGTAGTTTTTTGGACGCTTGGCAGGCCCTTTCCATGAAAGTGATTCTCGCCAGTCTCTGCTTAGGGCTACATCAACAGCAAAAAACCATAGAGATAGAACTTGAAACTGCTTTATTGTGTCTAGTTTCAAAGAGATAGCACAAACCGTGTTTGATTTAGAGTTCCAATACATGTATCCCTATAGGAGAAAACAGAGTGAAACCTCAAAATGAAACCGGTTACTGCCAACGAACTGTTTCACCTAGAATAACGAAATTTGGCGAGCCAAGTGGGATTGGTGTACTGATCATTACCTGAAAGTTTCATCATGATTGGGTGAAAAAGTGTGTGCTGAGATTTCAGGCAACTCGTAGTGTTTTGGAAGCTTGGCAGGCCCTTTCCATGAAAGTGATTCTCACCTGTCTCTGCTTAGGGCTACATCAACAGCAAACAAACCATAGAGATAGAACTTGAAACTGCTTTATTGTGTCAAGTTTCAAAGAGCTAGCACAAACCGTGTTTGATTTAGAGTTCCAAATACATGTATCCCTATAGGAGAAAACAGAGTGAAACCTCAAAATGAAACCAGTTACTGCCAAGGAACGGTTTCACTTAGAAGAACGAAATTTGGCGAGCCATGTGGGATTGGTGTACTGATCATTACCTGAAAGTTTCATCAAGATTGGGTGAAAAAGTGTGTGCTGAGATTTCAGGCAACTCGTAGTGATTTGGAAGGCTTTGAGGCCCTTTCCATGAAAGTGATTCTCGCCAGTCTCTGCTCAGGGCTACATCAACAGCAAACAAACCATAGAGATAGAACTTGAAACTGCTTTATTGTGTCAAGTTTCAAAGAGCTAGCAAAAACCGTGTTTGATTTAGAGTTCCAAATACATGTATCCCTATAGGAGAAAACAGAGTGAAACCTCAAAATGAAACCGGTTACTGCCAACGAACGGTTTCACCTAGAAGATCTAAATTTGGCGAGCCAAGTGGGATTGGTGTACTGATCATTACCTGAAAGTTTCATCAAGATTGGGTGAAAAAGTGTGTGCTGAGATTTCAGGCAACTCGTAGTTTTTTGGAAGCTGGCAGGCCCTTTCCATGAAAGTGATTCTCGCCAGTCTCTGCTTAGGTCTACATCAACAGCAAACAAACCATAGAGATAGAACTTGAAACTGCTTTATTGTGTCAAGTTTCAAAGAGCTAGCACAAACCGTGTTTGATTTAGAGTTCCAAATACATGTATCCCTATGGCGAACGTGAAACCCAAAATGTAACGGTT